>NW_027464230.1:0-100782 GCF_050947455.1 Rhinoderma darwinii
CGTTGTCGAGGGGACATGGAGGCCCCGAGTTGCATAGGTACCTCCGAGTCCTCCGTGGAGGGGCGAGGAGACGGGACCTCGGGGGGAATCGCAGAAAAGTCAGAGGGGAGCACACTGAAGCGTTCTAGCTGACGTTCCCTGAGACGTCGGTCAAGTCGTACTGCTAGGGCCATAACCTGGTCAAGGGAGTCAGGCGAGGGGTAGCTAACCAGCAGATCCTTCAGGGCGTCAGATAATCCTAACCTAAACTGGCACCTTAGGGCCGGATCGTTCCACTGAGAAGCTACGCACCACTTCCTAAAATCAGAACAGTATTCCTCAACCGGTCTCCTACCCTGACGTAAGGTCACCAGCTGACTCTCGGCTAAAGCAGTCCTGTCAGTCTCGTCGTAAATGAGTCCGAGGGCAGAGAAAAAACGATCAACAGAGGAAAGTTCAGGGGCGTCAGGAGCCAAGGAGAAGGCCCACTCTTGGGGCCCTTCCTGGAGTCGGGATATGATGATACCCACCCGCTGGTTCTCGGAACCTGAGGAGTGGGGCTTTAGGCGGAAATACAGTCTGCAACTCTCCCGGAAGGAGAGAAACGTCTTACGGTCCCCTGAAAACCGGTCAGGTAACTTGAGGTCGGGTTCTAGAGGTGAGGTGAGGGGTACTACTAAAGCAGCGTCACCCTGATTGACCCTTTGGGCCAGGGCCTGGACCTGTAGGGAGAGGCCCTGCATCTGCTGGGTCAGGGTCTCAAGGGGGTCCATGATAGCGTCAGCGTAGGAGAAATGGTAGACTAGGTAAGGGCTTGTAATTATGTAATGGCAGGAAGGAGGTGAAGGGAAAGTGAGCCCTAATCTACCACCGCCCTGTCCCTGCCTACTTGCAACGACCCGCCCTAGGCGACGAGGTACAACTGGGCGGCGGTCCCTACGCTGGCTAAGTGCACAGGAAGACAAACAGGGAACACGCAAGGGAAGGGGCAGTAGCCACGGAACGCCACGAGGAAACGGGGCGGCGAACGAACAGTCAGGAACAGGACGAAGTGAGTACACCCGAGCAGGCACGGAGACAGAAGCAAGCCAGGGCAAGCAAGCAGGTCAAGCAGAACTGCAGCAAGGCAGAAGCACGGCAGAAGCACGGCAGAAGCAGGCTGGAGCAAGCAGCAGTGGGGCCAGGAATCCAAAAGAATTACAAGCACTGAGGGAGAGCACAGGGCAGGTAATAAAGGGCAGGGGCGGAGCTAACTCCGAGAGACCAGGCCGCGATAGGCTCTCCCACTCCTGAGCCTGCCACCCTGGTTGGTGGGAGATGGTGTCAGTCGAGCAGGTCTGGCCTCAGGTGTGGATAGATTAATCCCAGGAGTATAGCTAGATGAAGTACCTGGCAGATCCCTAACACCCGCATGGGGCATAGTGGTTCTCATGGGACTAAGTGGTTCTCATGGGGCATTGAGGCCGTCATGGGGCATTGAGGCTGTCATGGGGCATAGTGGCTGTCATGGAGCATAGTGGCCATCATGGGGCATTGAGGCCGTCATGGGGGCATTGAGGCCGTCATGGGGGCATTGAGGCCGTCATGGGTCATAGTGGCTGTCATGGGGTATTGTAGGCTCTCATGGGGCATAGTGGCTCTCATGGGGCATAGTGGCTCTCATGGGGTATTGAGGCTGTCATGGGGTATTGTAGGCTGTCCTGGGGAATAGTGGCTCTCATGGGGCATTGTGGTTGTCATGGGGCATTGAGGCTCTCATGGGGCATAGTGGCTGTCATGGGGCATTGAGTCTGTCATGGGGCATAGTGGCTGTCATAGGGCATTGAGGCTGTCATGGGGCATATTGGTTGTCATGGGGCATTGAGGCTGTCATGGGGCATTGAGGTTATCCTGGGGCATAGTGGCTCTCATGGGGCATTGAGGCTGTCATTGGGCATTGTGGCTCTCATTGGGCATTGAGGCTGTCATGGGGTATTGTAGGCTGTCATGGGGCATAGTGGCTCTAATGGGGCATTGAGGCTGTCATGGGGCATTGAGTTTGTCATGGGGCATTGAGGCTGTCATGGGGCATAGTGGTTGTCATGGGGTATAGTGGTTGTCATGGGGCATTGAGGCTGTCATGGGGCATTGAGGTTGTCATGGGGCATAGTGGCCCACATGGGGCATAGTAGCTGTCATTGGGCATTGCGGCTCTCATTGGGCATTGAGGCTGTCATGGGGTATTGTAGGCTGTCATGGGGCATAGTGGCTCTAATGGGGCATTGAGGCTGTCATGGGGCATTGAGTTTGTCATGGGGCATAGTGGCTGTCATGGGGCATTGAGGCTGTCATGGGGCATAGTGGTTGTCATGGGGTATAGTGGTTGTCATGGGGCATTGAGGCTGTCATGGGGCATTGAGGTTGTCATGGGGCATAGTGGCCCACATGGGGCATAGTAGCTCTCATGGGGCTTAGTGGTTCTCATGGGGCATTGGGCTGTCAAGGGAGATTGAGGCTGTCAGTGGGCATAGTGGCTGTCATGGGGCATTGAGGCTGTCATGGGGCATAGTGGCTGTCATGGGGCATTGAGGCCATCTTTGGGCATAGTGGCTATCATGGGAATTTGTATGCTGTCATGGGGCATAGTGGCTCTCATGGGGCATTGGGGCTGTCATGGGGCATAGTGGCTGTCATGGGGCATAGTGGTTGTCATGGGGCATAGTGGCTGTCATAGGGCATTAAGGCTGTCATGGGGCATTGAGGCCGTGATGGGGCAAAGTGGGTCATGGGGCATTGAGGCTGTCATGGGGCATAGTGGCTGTTATGGGGCATAGTGGCTGCCATGGGACATTGAGTCTGTCATGGGGCATTGAGGCTGTCATGGGGCATTGAGGCTCTCATGGGGCATTGGGCTGTCTTGGGGCATTGGGCTGTCTTGGGGCATTGGGCTGTCATGGGGCATTGGGGCTTTTATGGGGCATAGTGGCTGTCATGGGGCATTGAGGCCATGATGGGGCATAATGGGTCATGGGGCATTGAGGCTGTCATGGGGCATAGTGTATGTTATGGGGCATAGTGGCTCTCATGGGGCATTGAGGCTGTGATGGGGCATAGTGGCTCTAATGGGGCATTGAGGCTGTCATGGAGCATTGAGGCTGTCATGGAGCATTGAGGCTGTCATGGGGCATAGTGGCTATCTTGGGTCTTTGAGTCTGTCATGGGGCATAGTGGCTGTCATGGGGCATAGTGGTTGTCATGGGGCATTGAGGTTGTCATGGGGCAACGTGGCCCAGATTGAGCATAGTGGCTCTCATGGGGCTTAGTGGTTCTCATGGGGCATTGGGCCGTCAAGGGAGTTTGAGGCTGTCATTGGGCATAGTGGCTGTCATGAGGTATTGAGGCTGTCATGGGGCATAGTGGCTGTCATGGGGCATTGAGGCCATCATTGGGCATAGTGGCTATCATGGGTTTTTGTAGGCTGTCATGGGCCATAGTGGCTCTCATGGGGTATTGAGGCTGTCATGGGGCGTTGAGGCTGTCATGGGGCGTTGAGGCTGTCATGGGGCATTGTGGCTGTCATGGGGTATTGAGGCTGTCATGGGGCATTGAGGCTGTCATGGGGCATAGTGGCTTTCATGGGGCATAGTGGCTGTCATGGGGCATTGAGGCTGTCATGGGGCATAGTGGCTGTCATGGGGCATAGTGGCTGTCATGGGGCATAGTGGCTGTCATGGGGCATTGAAGCCATCATTGGGCATAGTGGCTATCATGGGGTTTTGTAGGCTGTCATGGGGCATTGAGGTTGTCATGGGGCATTGAGGTTGTCATGGGGCATTGAGGCTGTCATGGGGTATAGTGGCTGTCATGGGGCATTGAGGCTGTTATGGGGCATAGTGGTTGTCATGGGGCATTGAGGCTGTCATTGGGCATTGAGGTTATCATGGGGCATAGTGGCCCGCATGGGGCATAGTGGCTCTCATGGGGCTAAGTGGTTCTCATGGGGCATTGGGCTGTCAAGGGGGATTGAGGCTGTCATTGGGCATAGTGGCTGTTATGGGGCATTGAGGCTTTCATGGAGCATAGTGGCTGTCATGGGGCATTGAGGCTGTCATGGGGCATTGTGGTTGTTATGGGGCATAGTGGCTGTCATGGGGCATTGAGGCTGTCATGGGGCATTGAGGCTGTCATGGGGCATTGAGGCTGTCATGGGGTATTGTAGGCTCTCATTGGGCATTGAGACTTATGGGCATTGAGGCTCTAATAGGGCATAGTGGCTGTCATGGGGCATTGAGGCTGTCATGGGGCATAGTGGCCGTCATGGGGCATTGAGGCTGTCATGGGGCATTGAGGCTCTCATGGAGCATTGAGGCTGTCATGGGGCATTGAGGCTGTCATGGGGCATAGTGGCTATCGTGGGGTTTTGTAGGCTTTCAAGGGGCATAGTGGCTCTCTTGGGGCATTGAGGCTGTCATGGGGCATTGAGCTTCTCATGGGGCATAGTGGCTGTCATGAGGCATAGTGGCTGTCATGGGGCATTGAGACTGTCAAGGGGCATAGTGGCTCTCTTGGGGCATTAAGGCTGTGATGGGGCATTGAGCTTCTCATGGGGCATTGAGGCTGTCATGGGGCATAGTGGTTGTAATGGGGCATAGTGGATGTCATGGGGCATAGTGGCTGTCATGGGGCATTGAGGCTGTCATGGGGCATAGTGGCTATCTTGAGTCTTTGAGTCTGTCATGGGGCATAGTGGCTGTCATGGGGCATAGTGGTTGTCATGGGGCATTGAGGTTGTCATGGGGCAACGTGGCACAGATGGGGCATAGTGGCTCTCATGGGACTTTGTGGTTCTCATGGGGCATTGGGCCGTCATGGGAGTTTGAGGCTGTCATTGGGCATAGTGGCTGTCATGAGGTATTGAGGCTGTCATGGGGCATAGTGGCTGTCATGGGGCATTGAGGCCATCATTGGGCATAGTGGCTATCATGGGGTTTTGTAGGCTGTCATGGGGCATAGTGGCTGTCATGGGGCATTGAGGCTGTCATGGGGTATAGTGGCTGTCATGGGGTATAGTGGCTGTCATGGGGCATAGTGGCTGTCATGGGGCATTGAGGCCATCATTGGGCATAGTGGCTATCATGGGGTTTTGTAGGCTGTCATGGGGCATTGAGGTTGTCATGGGGCATTGAGGTTGTCATGGGGCATTCAGGCTGTCATGGGGCATAGTGGCTGTAATGGGGCATTGAGGCTGTCATGGGGCATTGAGACTGTCATGGGGCACTGAGCCTGTCATGGGGCATAGTGACTGTCATGGGGCATTGAGGCTGTCATTGGGCATAGTGGCTGTCATGGGGCATAGTGGCTGTCATGGGGCATTGAGGCTGTTATGGGGCATAGTGGTTGTCATGGGGCATTGAGGCTGTCATGGGGCATTGAGGTTGTCATGGGGCATAGGGGCCCGCTGTAATGGCAGGAAGGAGGTGAAGGGAAAGTGAGCCCTAATCTACCCACCGCCCTGTCCCTGCCTACTTGCAACGACCCGCCCTAGGCGACGAGGTACAACTGGGCGGCGGTCCCTACGCTGGCTAAGTGCACAGGAAGACAAACAGGGAACACGCAAGGGAAGGGGCAGTAGCCACGGAACGCCACGAGGAAACGGGGCGGCGAACGAACAGTCAGGAACAGGACGAAGTGAGTACACCCGAGCAGGCACGGAGACAGAAGCAAGCCAGGGCAAGCAAGCAGGTCAAGCAGAACTGCAGCAAGGCAGAAGCACGGCAGAAGCAGGCTGGAGCAAGCAGCAGTGGGGCCAGGAATCCAAAAGAATTACAAGCACTGAGGGAGAGCACAGGGCAGGTAATAAAGGGCAGGGGGCGGAGCTAACTCCGAGAGACCAGGCCGCGATAGGCTCTCCCACTCCTGAGCCTGCCACCCTGGTTGGTGGGAGATGGTGTCAGTCGAGCAGGTCTGGCCTCAGGTGTGGATTGATTAATCCCAGGAGTATAGCTAGATGAAGTACCTGGCAGATCCCTAACAGTACTCCCCCTTTTATGAGGGGCCACCGGACCCTTACTAAGGGGACCCGGTTTAGTGGGGAAGAGGAGGTGGAACCTCCTGATCAATACCCCAGCGTGAACATCACGGGCAGGTACCCAAGTCCTCTCCTCCGGCCCGTATCCTCTCCAATGGACCAGGTACTGGAGGGAGCCCTGGACCATCCTACTGTCCATAATCTTGGCCACCTCGAATTCCACCCCCTCAGGGGTGAGAACGGGAACAGGAGGTATCCTCGAGGGGGACCAGGACGGGGAGCAGCGTTTAAGGAGGGAGGCATGGAAGACGTCATGTATGCGAAAGGATGGGGGGAGCTCCAGACGGAAGGATACAGGGTTGAGGACTTCAATGATCTTATAAGGTCCAATAAATCGGGGAGCAAACTTCCTGGACGGGACCTTAAGGCGCAAGTTCCTGGACGACAACCAGACCAAATCCCCGACGACAAACCGGGGGTTAGCAGAACGTCTACTATCCGCCTGAATCTTTTGTGCGCTCTGGGACGCCTCTAGGTTCTTCTGAACCTGGGCCCAGACAGTGCACAGTTCCCGATGAACCTCCTCTACCTCAGGATTATTGGAACAACCAGGGGAGACGGAGGAGAACCTTGGGTTAAACCCGAAATTACAGAAAAACGGGGAGACCCCTGACGAGTTACTGACCCGGTTATTCAGGGAAAATTCAGCAAGGGGAAGGAATGAGACCCAATCGAATTGACAGTCAGAGATGAAACACCTTAAATATTGTTCCAGGGATTGGTTGGTCCTTTCCGTTTGGCCATTAGTTTCGGGATGGAAGGCGGAGGAGAAGGACAGATCAATCTCCAACTTTTTACAAAAAGCTCTCCAAAATAAGGAAACAAATTGTACCCCTCTGTCAGAAACGATATTGACTGGGGCCCCATGGAGATGCAGGATGTGTTTCACAAGCAAAGAAGCTAACGTCTTGGCGTTAGGTAGCTTCTTAAGGGGCACAAAGTGGCACATCTTGCTGAAGCGGTCGACTACCACCCACACCACCGACTTGCCCTGAGATGGAGGCAAATCGGTGATAAAATCCATGGAGATATGGGTCCAAGGTCTCTGGGGAATGGGCAAGGAACGGAGTAGGCCCGCAGGTCGGGACCTAGGGGTTTTGGACCTAGCGCAAACCTCACAAGCGGCGACGTAAGCCCTAACATCTTTAGGCAACCCAGGCCACCAATAGTTTCTGGTAATGAGGTGTTTGGTGCCCAAGATGCCAGGATGACCAGATAGAGCGGAGTCATGGTTTTCCCTGAGTACCCTCAGCCGGTATTGCAGGGGAACAAACAGTTTGTCCCCAGGGACGTTCCCGGGAGCTGCACCCTGATCAGCCGCGATATCAGAAGCTAAATCAGAATCCGTGGCAGAGACGATTATACCAGGGGGTAAAATACAAGCGGGATCCTTCTCGGAAGGAGGATTGGCCATGAAACTACGTGACAGAGCGTCAGCCTTAATATTCTTGGACCCAGCCCTATAGGTAACCAAGAAATTAAATCTGGTAAAGAATAGTGCCCACCGAGCTTGTCTAGGATTAAGCCTCCGGGCCGATTCTAGGAAAACCAGATTCTTGTGATCCGTAAGGACCGTTACCTGGTGTCTGGCCCCCTCCAGGAAGTGCCGCCACTCCTCAAAAGCCCATTTAATGGCTAGAAGTTCGCGGTTACCAATATCATAGTTACTCTCCGTGGGCGAAAACTTCCTAGAGAAGTAAGCACAGGGGCGGAGATGGGTGAGGGAGCTGGTACCCTGGGACAAGACGGCCCCCACTCCCACCTCGGAAGCGTCAACCTCCACAATAAATGGCTCCTCTTGGTTGGGCTGAATCAGCACGGGGGCCGAGATAAAGCACTTCTTGAGAGTCTCAAAGGCCTGGACGGCCTCAGGGGGCCAATGGAGGACATCGGCACCCTTGCGGGTAAGGTCCGTAAGAGGCTTAGCGACGACCGAGAAGTTGGCAATAAATCTCCTGTAATAGTTGGCGAACCCTAAAAAACACTGTAACGCCTTAAGGGAGGCAGGTTGGACCCATTCCGCCACAGCTTGAACCTTGGCAGGGTCCATGCGGAATTCATGAGGAGTGAGGATTTGCCCTAAAAATGGTATCTCCTGTACCCCAAAGACACATTTTTCAGTCTTAGCAAACAGATTATTCTCCCGAAGGACCTGGAGCACCTTCCTGACATGCTCCACGTGGGAGGACCAGTCCTTGGAAAACACCAGTATGTCATCAAGGTACACAAGAAAATTACCCAGGTACTCTCTCAGGATTTCATTAATAAAATTCTGGAAGACAGCAGGGGCATTACACAACCCAAAGGGCATGACCAGGTATTCGAAATGACCCTCGGGTGTGTTGAACGCAGTTTTCCACTCATCCCCCTCTTTGATGCGGATAAGGTTATATGCCCCCCGTAGATCGAACTTAGAAAACCATTGGGCTCCCTGAACCTGATTAAAAAGATCCGGAATCAAAGGAAGTGGGTACTGGTTCCTTACGGTGACCTTATTCAGGTTACGATAATCAATGCACGGCCTAAGACCACCATCCTTCTTCCCCACGAAGAAGAAGCCAGCACCTACAGGAGAAGTCGAGGGGCGAATGAAACCCTTGGCCAGGCATTCTTGGATATACACCCTCATCGCTTCACGTTCAGGACATGAAAGATTAAATATCCTACCCTTAGGAAGCTTGGCACCAGGCACCAAATCGATGGCGCAATCGTAATCTCTATGGGGGGGCAACACCTCGGAGGCCTCCTTAGAAAACACATCGGCGAAGTCCTGAACAAACTCAGGAAGCGTGTTTACCTCCTCCCGGGGAGAAATAGAGTTAACAGAAAGACATGACATAAGACATTCATTACCCCATTTGGTGAGATCCCCAGTATTCCAATCAAACGTGGGATTATGCAACTGCAACCAGGGAAGGCCTAATACCAGATCAGACGATAATCCCTGCATCACCAGTACAGAGCACTGCTCCAAATGCATGGAGCCAACCAGGAGTTCAAAAACAGGAGTATGCTGAGTAAAATAACCATTAGCAAGGGGGGTTGAGTCGATTCCTACTACAGGGATGGGATAAGGTAAATCAATACAAGGCATCTTTAGAGACATAGCAAATTCCACAGACATGATATTAGCAGATGAGCCAGAATCCACGAAAGCACTGCCCGTGGCAGACCGGCCAGCAAACAAGACCTGAAAGGGAAGCAAAATTTTATTGCGTTTCACATTAACGGGAAATACCTGTGCGCCCAAGTGACCTCCCCGATGATCACTTAGGCGCGGAAGTTTTCCGGCTTCTTATTCTTGCGCCTGGGACAGGTGTTCAGTAGATGCTTGTCGTCCCCACAGTAGAAGCAGAGACCATTCATTCTGCGAAACTCCCTACGTTGTCGAGGGGACATGGAGGCCCCGAGTTGCATAGGTACCTCCGAGTCCTCCGTGGAGGGGCGAGGAGACGGGACCTCGGGGGGAATCGCAGAAAAGTCAGAGGGGAGCACACTGAAGCGTTCTAGCTGACGTTCCCTGAGACGTCGGTCAAGTCGTACTGCTAGGGCCATAACCTGGTCAAGGGAGTCAGGCGAGGGGTAGCTAACCAGCAGATCCTTCAGGGCGTCAGATAATCCTAACCTAAACTGGCACCTTAGGGCCGGATCGTTCCACTGAGAAGCTACGCACCACTTCCTAAAATCAGAACAGTATTCCTCAACCGGTCTCCTACCCTGACGTAAGGTCACCAGCTGACTCTCGGCTAAAGCAGTCCTGTCAGTCTCGTCGTAAATGAGTCCGAGGGCAGAGAAAAAACGATCAACAGAGGAAAGTTCAGGGGCGTCAGGAGCCAAGGAGAAGGCCCACTCTTGGGGCCCTTCCTGGAGTCGGGATATGATGATACCCACCCGCTGGTTCTCGGAACCTGAGGAGTGGGGCTTTAGGCGGAAATACAGTCTGCAACTCTCCCGGAAGGAGAGAAACGTCTTACGGTCCCCTGAAAACCGGTCAGGTAACTTGAGGTCGGGTTCTAGAGGTGAGGTGAGGGGTACTACTAAAGCAGCGTCACCCTGATTGACCCTTTGGGCCAGGGCCTGGACCTGTAGGGAGAGGCCCTGCATCTGCTGGGTCAGGGTCTCAAGGGGGTCCATGATAGCGTCAGCGTAGGAGAAATGGTAGACTAGGTAAGGGCTTGTAATTATGTAATGGCAGGAAGGAGGTGAAGGGAAAGTGAGCCCTAATCTACCCACCGCCCTGTCCCTGCCTACTTGCAACGACCCGCCCTAGGCGACGAGGTACAACTGGGCGGCGGTCCCTACGCTGGCTAAGTGCACAGGAAGACAAACAGGGAACACGCAAGGGAAGGGGCAGTAGCCACGGAACGCCACGAGGAAACGGGGCGGCGAACGAACAGTCAGGAACAGGACGAAGTGAGTACACCCGAGCAGGCACGGAGACAGAAGCAAGCCAGGGCAAGCAAGCAGGTCAAGCAGAACTGCAGCAAGGCAGAAGCACGGCAGAAGCACGGCAGAAGCAGGCTGGAGCAAGCAGCAGTGGGGCCAGGAATCCAAAAGAATTACAAGCACTGAGGGAGAGCACAGGGCAGGTAATAAAGGGCAGGGGGCGGAGCTAACTCCGAGAGACCAGGCCGCGATAGGCTCTCCCACTCCTGAGCCTGCCACCCTGGTTGGTGGGAGATGGTGTCAGTCGAGCAGGTCTGGCCTCAGGTGTGGATAGATTAATCCCAGGAGTATAGCTAGATGAAGTACCTGGCAGATCCCTAACACCCGCATGGGGCATAGTGGTTCTCATGGGACTAAGTGGTTCTCATGGGGCATTGAGGCCGTCATGGGGCATTGAGGCTGTCATGGGGCATAGTGGCTGTCATGGAGCATAGTGGCCATCATGGGGCATTGAGGCCGTCATGGGGGCATTGAGGCCGTCATGGGGGCATTGAGGCCGTCATGGGTCATAGTGGCTGTCATGGGGTATTGTAGGCTCTCATGGGGCATAGTGGCTCTCATGGGGCATAGTGGCTCTCATGGGGTATTGAGGCTGTCATGGGGTATTGTAGGCTGTCCTGGGGAATAGTGGCTCTCATGGGGCATTGTGGTTGTCATGGGGCATTGAGGCTCTCATGGGGCATAGTGGCTGTCATGGGGCATTGAGTCTGTCATGGGGCATAGTGGCTGTCATAGGGCATTGAGGCTGTCATGGGGCATATTGGTTGTCATGGGGCATTGAGGCTGTCATGGGGCATTGAGGTTATCCTGGGGCATAGTGGCTCTCATGGGGCATTGAGGCTGTCATTGGGCATTGTGGCTCTCATTGGGCATTGAGGCTGTCATGGGGTATTGTAGGCTGTCATGGGGCATAGTGGCTCTAATGGGGCATTGAGGCTGTCATGGGGCATTGAGTTTGTCATGGGGCATTGAGGCTGTCATGGGGCATAGTGGTTGTCATGGGGTATAGTGGTTGTCATGGGGCATTGAGGCTGTCATGGGGCATTGAGGTTGTCATGGGGCATAGTGGCCCACATGGGGCATAGTAGCTGTCATTGGGCATTGCGGCTCTCATTGGGCATTGAGGCTGTCATGGGGTATTGTAGGCTGTCATGGGGCATAGTGGCTCTAATGGGGCATTGAGGCTGTCATGGGGCATTGAGTTTGTCATGGGGCATAGTGGCTGTCATGGGGCATTGAGGCTGTCATGGGGCATAGTGGTTGTCATGGGGTATAGTGGTTGTCATGGGGCATTGAGGCTGTCATGGGGCATTGAGGTTGTCATGGGGCATAGTGGCCCACATGGGGCATAGTAGCTCTCATGGGGCTTAGTGGTTCTCATGGGGCATTGGGCTGTCAAGGGAGATTGAGGCTGTCAGTGGGCATAGTGGCTGTCATGGGGCATTGAGGATGTCATGGGGCATAGTGGCTGTCATGGGGCATTGAGGCCATCTTTGGGCATAGTGGCTATCATGGGAATTTGTATGCTGTCATGGGGCATAGTGGCTCTCATGGGGCATTGGGGCTGTCATGGGGCATAGTGGCTGTCATGGGGCATAGTGGTTGTCATGGGGCATAGTGGCTGTCATAGGGCATTAAGGCTGTCATGGGGCATTGAGGCCGTGATGGGGCAAAGTGGGTCATGGGGCATTGAGGCTGTCATGGGGCATAGTGGCTGTTATGGGGCATAGTGGCTGCCATGGGACATTGAGTCTGTCATGGGGCATTGAGGCTGTCATGGGGCATTGAGGCTGTCATGGGTCATAGTGGCTCTCATGGGGCATTGGGCTGTCTTGGGGCATTGGGCTGTCATGGGGCATTGGGGCTTTTATGGGGCATAGTGGCTGTCATGGGGCATTGAGGCCATGATGGGGCATAATGGGTCATGGGGCATTGAGGCTGTCATGGGGCATAGTGTATGTTATGGGGCATAGTGGCTCTCATGGGGCATTGAGGCTGTGATGGGGCATAGTGGCTCTAATGGGGCATTGAGGCTGTCATGGAGCATTGAGGCTGTCATGGAGCATTGAGGCTGTCATGGGGCATAGTGGCTATCTTGGGTCTTTGAGTCTGTCATGGGGCATAGTGGCTGTCATGGGGCATAGTGGTTGTCATGGGGCATTGAGGTTGTCATGGGGCAACGTGGCCCAGATTGGGCATAGTGGCTCTCATGGGGCTTAGTGGTTCTCATGGGGCATTGGGCCGTCAAGGGAGTTTGAGGCTGTCATTGGGCATAGTGGCTGTCATGAGGTATTGAGGCTGTCATGGGGCATAGTGGCTGTCATGGGGCATTGAGGCCATCATTGGGCATAGTGGCTATCATGGGTTTTTGTAGGCTGTCATGGGCCATAGTGGCTCTCATGGGGTATTGAGGCTGTCATGGGGCGTTGAGGCTGTCATGGGGCGTTGAGGCTGTCATGGGGCATTGTGGCTGTCATGGGGTATTGAGGCTGTCATGGGGCATTGAGGCTGTCATGGGGCATAGTGGCTTTCATGGGGCATAGTGGCTGTCATGGGGCATTGAGGCTGTCATGGGGCATAGTGGCTGTCATGGGGCATAGTGGCTGTCATGGGGCATAGTGGCTGTCATGGGGCATTGAAGCCATCATTGGGCATAGTGGCTATCATGGGGTTTTGTAGGCTGTCATGGGGCATTGAGGTTGTCATGGGGCATTGAGGTTGTCATGGGGCATTGAGGCTGTCATGGGGTATAGTGGCTGTCATGGGGCATTGAGGCTGTTATGGGGCATAGTGGTTGTCATGGGGCATTGAGGCTGTCATTGGGCATTGAGGTTATCATGGGGCATAGTGGCCCGCATGGGGCATAGTGGCTCTCATGGGGCTAAGTGGTTCTCATGGGGCATTGGGCTGTCAAGGGGGATTGAGGCTGTCATTGGGCATAGTGGCTGTTATGGGGCATTGAGGCTTTCATGGAGCATAGTGGCTGTCATGGGGCATTGAGGCTGTCATGGGGCATTGTGGTTGTTATGGGGCATAGTGGCTGTCATGGGGCATTGAGGCTGTCATGGGGCATTGAGGCTGTCATGGGGTATTGTAGGCTCTCATTGGGCATTGAGACTTATGGGCATTGAGGCTCTAATAGGGCATAGTGGCTGTCATGGGGCATTGAGGCTGTCATGGGGCATAGTGGCCGTCATGGGGCATTGAGGCTGTCATGGGGCATTGAGGCTCTCATGGAGCATTGAGGCTGTCATGGGGCATTGAGGCTGTCATGGGGCATAGTGGCTATCGTGGGGTTTTGTAGGCTTTCAAGGGGCATAGTGGCTCTCTTGGGGCATTGAGGCTGTCATGGGGCATTGAGCTTCTCATGGGGCATAGTGGCTGTCATGAGGCATAGTGGCTGTCATGGGGCATTGAGACTGTCAAGGGGCATAGTGGCTCTCTTGGGGCATTAAGGCTGTGATGGGGCATTGAGCTTCTCATGGGGCATTGAGGCTGTCATGGGGCATAGTGGTTGTAATGGGGCATAGTGGATGTCATGGGGCATAGTGGCTGTCATGGGGCATTGAGGCTGTCATGGGGCATAGTGGCTATCTTGAGTCTTTGAGTCTGTCATGGGGCATAGTGGCTGTCATGGGGCATAGTGGTTGTCATGGGGCATTGAGGTTGTCATGGGGCAACGTGGCACAGATGGGGCATAGTGGCTCTCATGGGGCTTTGTGGTTCTCATGGGGCATTGGGCCGTCATGGGAGTTTGAGGCTGTCATTGGGCATAGTGGCTGTCATGAGGTATTGAGGCTGTCATGGGGCATAGTGGCTGTCATGGGGCATTGAGGCCATCATTGGGCATAGTGGCTATCATGGGGTTTTGTAGGCTGTCATGGGGCATAGTGGCTGTCATGGGGCATTGAGGCTGTCATGGGGTATAGTGGCTGTCATGGGGTATAGTGGCTGTCATGGGGCATAGTGGCTGTCATGGGGCATTGAGGCCATCATTGGGCATAGTGGCTATCATGGGGTTTTGTAGGCTGTCATGGGGCATTGAGGTTGTCATGGGGCATTGAGGTTGTCATGGGGCATTCAGGCTGTCATGGGGCATAGTGGCTGTAATGGGGCATTGAGGCTGTCATGGGGCATTGAGACTGTCATGGGGCACTGAGCCTGTCATGGGGCATAGTGACTGTCATGGGGCATTGAGGCTGTCATTGGGCATAGTGGCTGTCATGGGGCATAGTGGCTGTCATGGGGCATTGAGGCTGTTATGGGGCATAGTGGTTGTCATGGGGCATTGAGGCTGTCATGGGGCATTGAGGTTGTCATGGGGCATAGGGGCCCGCTGTAATGGCAGGAAGGAGGTGAAGGGAAAGTGAGCCCTAATCTACCCACCGCCCTGTCCCTGCCTACTTGCAACGACCCGCCCTAGGCAACGAGGTACAACTGGGCGGCGGTCCCTACGCTGGCTAAGTGCACAGGAAGACAAACAGGGAACACGCAAGGGAAGGGGCAGTAGCCACGGAACGCCACGAGGAAACGGGGCGGCGAACGAACAGTCAGGAACAGGACGAAGTGAGTACACCCGAGCAGGCACGGAGACAGAAGCAAGCCAGGGCAAGCAAGCAGGTCAAGCAGAACTGCAGCAAGGCAGAAGCACGGCAGAAGCAGGCTGGAGCAAGCAGCAGTGGGGCCAGGAATCCAAAAGAATTACAAGCACTGAGGGAGAGCACAGGGCAGGTAATAAAGGGCAGGGGGCGGAGCTAACTCCGAGAGACCAGGCCGCGATAGGCTCTCCCACTCCTGAGCCTGCCACCCTGGTTGGTGGGAGATGGTGTCAGTCGAGCAGGTCTGGCCTCAGGTGTGGATTGATTAATCCCAGGAGTATAGCTAGATGAAGTACCTGGCAGATCCCTAACAGTACTCCCCCTTTTATGAGGGGCCACCGGACCCTTACTAAGGGGACCCGGTTTAGTGGGGAAGAGGAGGTGGAACCTCCTGATCAATACCCCAGCGTGAACATCACGGGCAGGTACCCAAGTCCTCTCCTCCGGCCCGTATCCTCTCCAATGGACCAGGTACTGGAGGGAGCCCTGGACCATCCTACTGTCCATAATCTTGGCCACCTCGAATTCCACCCCCTCAGGGGTGAGAACGGGAACAGGAGGTATCCTCGAGGGGGACCAGGACGGGGAGCAGCGTTTAAGGAGGGAGGCATGGAAGACGTCATGTATGCGAAAGGATGGGGGGAGCTCCAGACGGAAGGATACAGGGTTGAGGACTTCAATGATCTTATAAGGTCCAATAAATCGGGGAGCAAACTTCCTGGACGGGACCTTAAGGCGCAAGTTCCTGGACGACAACCAGACCAAATCCCCGACGACAAACCGGGGGTTAGCAGAACGTCTACTATCCGCCTGAATCTTTTGTGCGCTCTGGGACGCCTCTAGGTTCTTCTGAACCTGGGCCCAGACAGTGCACAGTTCCCGATGAACCTCCTCTACCTCAGGATTATTGGAACAACCAGGGGAGACGGAGGAGAACCTTGGGTTAAACCCGAAATTACAGAAAAACGGGGAGACCCCTGACGAGTTACTGACCCGGTTATTCAGGGAAAATTCAGCAAGGGGAAGGAATGAGACCCAATCGAATTGACAGTCAGAGATGAAACACCTTAAATATTGTTCCAGGGATTGGTTGGTCCTTTCCGTTTGGCCATTAGTTTCGGGATGGAAGGCGGAGGAGAAGGACAGCTCAATCTCCAACTTTTTACAAAAAGCTCTCCAAAATAAGGAAACAAATTGTACCCCTCTGTCAGAAACGATATTGACTGGGGCCCCATGGAGATGCAGGATGTGTTTCACAAACAAAGAAGCTAACGTCTTGGCGTTAGGTAGCTTCTTAAGGGGCACAAAGTGGCACATCTTGCTGAAGCGGTCGACTACCACCCACACCACCGACTTGCCCTGAGATGGAGGCAAATCGGTGATAAAATCCATGGAGATATGGGTCCAAGGTCTCTGGGGAATGGGCAAGGAACGGAGTAGGCCCGCAGGTCGGGACCTAGGGGTTTTGGACCTAGCGCAAACCTCACAAGCGGCGACGTAAGCCCTAACATCTTTAGGCAACCCAGGCCACCAATAGTTTCTGGTAATGAGGTGTTTGGTGCCCAAGATGCCAGGATGACCAGATAGAGCGGAGTCATGGTTTTCCCTGAGTACCCTCAGCCGGTATTGCAGGGGAACAAACAGTTTGTCCCCAGGGACGTTCCCGGGAGCTGCACCCTGATCAGCCGCGATATCAGAAGCTAAATCAGAATCCGTGGCAGAGACGATTATACCAGGGGGTAAAATACAAGCGGGATCCTTCTCGGAAGGAGGATTGGCCATGAAACTACGTGACAGAGCGTCAGCCTTAATATTCTTGGACCCAGCCCTATAGGTAACCAAGAAATTAAATCTGGTAAAGAATAGTGCCCACCGAGCTTGTCTAGGATTAAGCCTCCGGGCCGATTCTAGGAAAACCAGATTCTTGTGATCCGTAAGGACCGTTACCTGGTGTCTGGCCCCCTCCAGGAAGTGCCGCCACTCCTCAAAAGCCCATTTAATGGCTAGAAGTTCGCGGTTACCAATATCATAGTTACTCTCCGTGGGCGAAAACTTCCTAGAGAAGTAAGCACAGGGGCGGAGATGGGTGAGGGAGCTGGTACCCTGGGACAAGACGGCCCCCACTCCCACCTCGGAAGCGTCAACCTCCACAATAAATGGCTCCTCTTGGTTGGGCTGAATCAGCACGGGGGCCGAGATAAAGCACTTCTTGAGAGTCTCAAAGGCCTGGACGGCCTCAGGGGGCCAATGGAGGACATCGGCACCCTTGCGGGTAAGGTCCGTAAGAGGCTTAGCGACGACCGAGAAGTTGGCAATAAATCTCCTGTAATAGTTGGCGAACCCTAAAAAACACTGTAACGCCTTAAGGGAGGCAGGTTGGACCCATTCCGCCACAGCTTGAACCTTGGCAGGGTCCATGCGGAATTCATGAGGAGTGAGGATTTGCCCTAAAAATGGTATCTCCTGTACCCCAAAGACACATTTTTCAGTCTTAGCAAACAGATTATTCTCCCGAAGGACCTGGAGCACCTTCCTGACATGCTCCACGTGGGAGGACCAGTCCTTGGAAAACACCAGTATGTCATCAAGGTACACAAGAAAATTACCCAGGTACTCTCTCAGGATTTCATTAATAAAATTCTGGAAGACAGCAGGGGCATTACACAACCCAAAGGGCATGACCAGGTATTCGAAATGACCCTCGGGTGTGTTGAACGCAGTTTTCCACTCATCCCCCTCTTTGATGCGGATAAGGTTATATGCCCCCGTAGATCGAACTTAGAAAACCATTGGGCTCCCTGAACCTGATTAAAAAGATCCGGAATCAAAGGAAGTGGGTACTGGTTCCTTACGGTGACCTTATTCAGGTTACGATAATCAATGCACGGCCTAAGACCACCATCCTTCTTCCCCACGAAGAAGAAGCCAGCACCTACAGGAGAAGTCGAGGGGCGAATGAAACCCTTGGCCAGGCATTCTTGGATATACACCCTCATCGCTTCACGTTCAGGACATGAAAGATTAAATATCCTACCCTTAGGAAGCTTGGCACCAGGCACCAAATCGATAGCGCAATCGTAATCTCTATGGGGGGGCAACACCTCGGAGGCCTCCTTAGAAAACACATCGGCGAAGTCCTGAACAAACTCAGGAAGCGTGTTTACCTCCTCCCGGGGAAAAATAGAGTTAACAGAAAGACATGACATAAGACATTCATTACCCCATTTGGTGAGATCCCCAGTATTCCAATCAAACGTGGGATTATGCAACTGCAACCAGGGAAGGCCTAATACCAGATCAGACGATAATCCCTGCATCACCAGTACAGAGCACTGCTCCAAATGCATGGAGCCAACCAGGAGTTCAAAAACAGGAGTATGCTGAGTAAAATAACCATTAGCAAGGGGGGTTGAGTCGATTCCTACTACAGGGATGGGATAAGGTAAATCAATACAAGGCATCTTTAGAGACATAGCAAATTCCACAGACATGATATTAGCAGATGAGCCAGAATCCACGAAAGCACTGCCCGTGGCAGACCGGCCAGCAAACAAGACCTGAAAGGGAAGCAAAATTTTATTGCGTTTCACATTAACGGGAAATACCTGTGCGCCCAAGTGACCTCCCCGATGATCACTTAGGCGCGGAAGTTTTCCGGCTTCTTATTCTTGCGCCTGGGACAGGTGTTCAGTAGATGCTTGTCGTCCCCACAGTAGAAGCAGAGACCATTCATTCTGCGAAACTCCCTACGTTGTCGAGGGGACATGGAGGCCCCGAGTTGCATAGGTACCTCCGAGTCCTCCGTGGAGGGGCGAGGAGACGGGACCTCGGGGGGAATCGCAGAAAAGTCAGAGGGGAGCACACTGAAGCGTTCTAGCTGACGTTCCCTGAGACGTCGGTCAAGTCGTACTGCTAGGGCCATAACCTGGTCAAGGGAGTCAGGCGAGGGGTAGCTAACCAGCAGATCCTTCAGGGCGTCAGATAATCCTAACCTAAACTGGCACCTTAGGGCCGGATCGTTCCACTGAGAAGCTACGCACCACTTCCTAAAATCAGAACAGTATTCCTCAACCGGTCTCCTACCCTGACGTAAGGTCACCAGCTGACTCTCGGCTAAAGCAGTCCTGTCAGTCTCGTCGTAAATGAGTCCGAGGGCAGAGAAAAAACGATCAACAGAGGAAAGTTCAGGGGCGTCAGGAGCCAAGGAGAAGGCCCACTCTTGGGGCCCTTCCTGGAGTCGGGATATGATGATACCCACCCGCTGGTTCTCGGAACCTGAGGAGTGGGGCTTTAGGCGGAAATACAGTCTGCAACTCTCCCGGAAGGAGAGAAACGTCTTACGGTCCCCTGAAAACCGGTCAGGTAACTTGAGGTCGGGTTCTAGAGGTGAGGTGAGGGGTACTACTAAAGCAGCGTCACCCTGATTGACCCTTTGGGCCAGGGCCTGGACCTGTAGGGAGAGGCCCTGCATCTGCTGGGTCAGGGTCTCAAGGGGGTCCATGATAGCGTCAGCGTAGGAGAAATGGTAGACTAGGTAAGGGCTTGTAATTATGTAATGGCAGGAAGGAGGTGAAGGGAAAGTGAGCCCTAATCTACCCACCGCCCTGTCCCTGCCTACTTGCAACGACCCGCCCTAGGCGACGAGGTACAACTGGGCGGCGGTCCCTACGCTGGCTAAGTGCACAGGAAGACAAACAGGGAACACGCAAGGGAAGGGGCAGTAGCCACGGAACGCCACGAGGAAACGGGGCGGCGAACGAACAGTCAGGAACAGGACGAAGTGAGTACACCCGAGCAGGCACGGAGACAGAAGCAAGCCAGGGCAAGCAAGCAGGTCAAGCAGAACTGCAGCAAGGCAGAAGCACGGCAGAAGCACGGCAGAAGCAGGCTGGAGCAAGCAGCAGTGGGGCCAGGAATCCAAAAGAATTACAAGCACTGAGGGAGAGCACAGGGCAGGTAATAAAGGGCAGGGGGCGGAGCTAACTCCGAGAGACCAGGCCGCGATAGGCTCTCCCACTCCTGAGCCTGCCACCCTGGTTGGTGGGAGATGGTGTCAGTCGAGCAGGTCTGGCCTCAGGTGTGGATAGATTAATCCCAGGAGTATAGCTAGATGAAGTACCTGGCAGATCCCTAACACCCGCATGGGGCATAGTGGTTCTCATGGGACTAAGTGGTTCTCATGGGGCATTGAGGCCGTCATGGGGCATTGAGGCTGTCATGGGGCATAGTGGCTGTCATGGAGCATAGTGGCCATCATGGGGCATTGAGGCCGTCATGGGGGCATTGAGGCCGTCATGGGGGCATTGAGGCCGTCATGGGTCATAGTGGCTGTCATGGGGTATTGTAGGCTCTCATAGGGCATAGTGGCTCTCATGGGGCATAGTGGCTCTCATGGGGTATTGAGGCTGTCATGGGGTATTGTAGGCTGTCCTGGGGAATAGTGGCTCTCATGGGGCATTGTGGTTGTCATGGGGCATTGAGGCTCTCATGGGGCATAGTGGCTGTCATGGGGCATTGAGTCTGTCATGGGGCATAGTGGCTGTCATAGGGCATTGAGGCTGTCATGGGGCATATTGGTTGTCATGGGGCATTGAGGCTGTCATGGGGCATTGAGGTTATCCTGGGGCATAGTGGCTCTCATGGGGCATTGAGGCTGTCATTGGGCATTGTGGCTCTCATTGGGCATTGAGGCTGTCATGGGGTATTGTAGGCTGTCATGGGGCATAGTGGCTCTAATGGGGCATTGAGGCTGTCATGGGGCATTGAGTTTGTCATGGGGCATTGAGGCTGTCATGGGGCATAGTGGTTGTCATGGGGTATAGTGGTTGTCATGGGGCATTGAGGCTGTCATGGGGCATTGAGGTTGTCATGGGGCATAGTGGCCCACATGGGGCATAGTAGCTGTCATTGGGCATTGCGGCTCTCATTGGGCATTGAGGCTGTCATGGGGTATTGTAGGCTGTCATGGGGCATAGTGGCTCTAATGGGGCATTGAGGCTGTCATGGGGCATTGAGTTTGTCATGGGGCATAGTGGCTGTCATGGGGCATTGAGGCTGTCATGGGGCATAGTGGTTGTCATGGGGTATAGTGGTTGTCATGGGGCATTGAGGCTGTCATGGGGCATTGAGGTTGTCATGGGGCATAGTGGCCCACATGGGGCATAGTAGCTCTCATGGGGCTTAGTGGTTCTCATGGGGCATTGGGCTGTCAAGGGAGATTGAGGCTGTCAGTGGGCATAGTGGCTGTCATGGGGCATTGAGGCTGTCATGGGGCATAGTGGCTGTCATGGGGCATTGAGGCCATCTTTGGGCATAGTGGCTATCATGGGAATTTGTATGCTGTCATGGGGCATAGTGGCTCTCATGGGGCATTGGGGCTGTCATGGGGCATAGTGGCTGTCATGGGGCATAGTGGTTGTCATGGGGCATAGTGGCTGTCATAGGGCATTAAGGCTGTCATGGGGCATTGAGGCCGTGATGGGGCAAAGTGGGTCATGGGGCATTGAGGCTGTCATGGGGCATAGTGGCTGTTATGGGGCATAGTGGCTGCCATGGGACATTGAGTCTGTCATGGGGCATTGAGGCTGTCATGGGGCATTGAGGCTGTCATGGGTCATAGTGGCTCTCATGGGGCATTGGGCTGTCTTGGGGCATTGGGCTGTCATGGGGCATTGGGGCTTTTATGGGGCATAGTGGCTGTCATGGGGCATTGAGGCCATGATGGGGCATAATGGGTCATGGGGCATTGAGGCTGTCATGGGGCATAGTGTATGTTATGGGGCATAGTGGCTCTCATGGGGCATTGAGGCTGTGATGGGGCATAGTGGCTCTAATGGGGCATTGAGGCTGTCATGAAGCATTGAGGTTGTCATGGAGCATTGAGGCTGTCATGGGGCATAGTGGCTATCTTGGGTCTTTGAGTCTGTCATGGGGCATTGTGGCTGTCATGGGGCATAGTGGTTGTCATGGGGCATTGAGGTTGTCATGGGGCAACGTGGCCCAGATTGGGCATAGTGGCTCTCATGGGGCTTAGTGGTTCTCATGGGGCATTGGGCCGTCAAGGGAGTTTGAGGCTGTCATTGGGCATAGTGGCTGTCATGAGGTATTGAGGCTGTCATGGGGCATAGTGGCTGTCATGGGGCATTGAGGCCATCATTGGGCATAGTGGCTATCATGGGTTTTTGTAGGCTGTCATGGGCCATAGTGGCTCTCATGGGGTATTGAGGCTGTCATGGGGCGTTGAGGCTGTCATGGGGCGTTGAGGCTGTCATGGGGCATTGTGGCTGTCATGGGGCATTGTGGCTGTCATGGGGCATTGAGGCTGTCATGGGGCATAGTGGCTTTCATGGGGCATAGTGGCTGTCATGGGGCATTGAGGCTGTCATGGGGCATAGTGGCTGTCATGGGGCATAGTGGCTGTCATGGGGCATAGTGGCTGTCATGGGGTATTGAAGCCATCATTGGGCATAGTGGCTATCATGGGGTTTTGTAGGCTGTCATGGGGCATTGAGGTTGTCATGGGGCATTGAGGTTGTCATGGGGCATTGAGGCTGTCATGGGGTATAGTGGCTGTCATGGGGCATTGAGGCTGTTATGGGGCATAGTGGTTGTCATGGGGCATTGAGGCTGTCATTGGGCATTGAGGTTATCATGGGGCATAGTGGCCCGCATGGGGCATAGTGGCTCTCATGGGGCTAAGTGGTTCTCATGGGGCATTGGGCTGTCAAGGGGGATTGAGGCTGTCATTGGGCATAGTGGCTGTTATGGGGCATTGAGGCTTTCATGGAGCATAGTGGCTGTCATGGGGCATTGAGGCTGTCATGGGGCATTGTGGTTGTTATGGGGCATAGTGGCTGTCATGGGGCATTGAGGCTGTCATGGGGCATTGAGGCTGTCATGGGGCATTGAGGCTGTCATGGGGTATTGTAGGCTCTCATTGGGCATTGAGACTTATGGGCATTGAGGCTCTAATAGGGCATAGTGGCTGTCATGGGGCATTGAGGCTGTCATGGGGCATAGTGGCCGTCATGGGGCATTGAGGCTGTCATGGGGCATTGAGGCTCTCATGGAGCATTGAGGCTGTCATGGGGCATTGAGGCTGTCATGGGGCATAGTGGCTATCGTGGGGTTTTGTAGGCTTTCAAGGGGCATAGTGGCTCTCTTGGGGCATTGAGGCTGTCATGGGGCATTGAGCTTCTCATGGGGCATAGTGGCTGTCATGAGGCATAGTGGCTGTCATGGGGCATTGAGACTGTCAAGGGGCATAGTGGCTCTCTTGGGGCATTAAGGCTGTGATGGGGCATTGAGCTTCTCATGGGGCATTGAGGCTGTCATGGGGCATAGTGGTTGTAATGGGGCATAGTGGATGTCATGGGGCATAGTGGCTGTCATGGGGCATTGAGGCTGTCATGGGGCATAGTGGCTATCTTGAGTCTTTGAGTCTGTCATGGGGCATAGTGACTGTCATGGGGCATAGTGGTTGTCATGGGGCATTGAGGTTGTCATGGGGCAACGTGGCACAGATGGGGCATAGTGGCTCTCATGGGACTTTGTGGTTCTCATGGGGCATTGGGCCGTCATGGGAGTTTGAGGCTGTCATTGGGCATAGTGGCTGTCATGAGGTATTGAGGCTGTCATGGGGCATAGTGGCTGTCATGGGGCATTGAGGCCATCATTGGGCATAGCGGCTATCATGGGGTTTTGTAGGCTGTCATGGGGCATAGTGGCTGTCATGGGGCATTGAGGCTGTCATGGGGTATAGTGGCTGTCATGGGGTATAGTGGCTGTCATGGGGCATAGTGGCTGTCATGGGGCATTGAGGCCATCATTGGGCATAGTGGCTATCATGGGGTTTTGTAGGCTGTCATGGGGCATTGAGGTTGTCATGGGGCATTGAGGTTGTCATGGGGCATTCAGGCTGTCATGGGGCATAGTGGCTGTAATGGGGCATTGAGGCTGTCATGGGGCATTGAGACTGTCATGGGGCACTGAGCCTGTCATGGGGCATAGTGACTGTCATGGGGCATTGAGGCTGTCATTGGGCATAGTGGCTGTCATGGGGCATAGTGGCTGTCATGGGGCATTGAGGCTGTTATGGGGCATAGTGGTTGTCATGGGGCATTGAGGCTGTCATGGGGCATTGAGGTTGTCATGGGGCATAGGGGCCCGCTGTAATGGCAGGAAGGAGGTGAAGGGAAAGTGAGCCCTAATCTACCCACCGCCCTGTCCCTGCCTACTTGCAACGACCCGCCCTAGGCGACGAGGTACAACTGGGCGGCGGTCCCTACGCTGGCTAAGTGCACAGGAAGACAAACAGGGAACACGCAAGGGAAGGGGCAGTAGCCACGGAACGCCACGAGGAAACGGGGCGGCGAACGAACAGTCAGGAACAGGACGAAGTGAGTACACCCGAGCAGGCACGGAGACAGAAGCAAGCCAGGGCAAGCAAGCAGGTCAAGCAGAACTGCAGCAAGGCAGAAGCACGGCAGAAGCAGGCTGGAGCAAGCAGCAGTGGGGCCAGGAATCCAAAAGAATTACAAGCACTGAGGGAGAGCACAGGGCAGGTAATAAAGGGCAGGGGGCGGAGCTAACTCCGAGAGACCAGGCCGCGATAGGCTCTCCCACTCCTGAGCCTGCCACCCTGGTTGGTGGGAGATGGTGTCAGTCGAGCAGGTCTGGCCTCAGGTGTGGATTGATTAATCCCAGGAGTATAGCTAGATGAAGTACCTGGCAGATCCCTAACAGTACTCCCCCTTTTATGAGGGGCCACCGGACCCTTACTAAGGGGACCCGGTTTAGTGGGGAAGAGGAGGTGGAACCTCCTGATCAATACCCCAGCGTGAACATCACGGGCAGGTACCCAAGTCCTCTCCTCCGGCCCGTATCCTCTCCAATGGACCAGGTACTGGAGGGAGCCCTGGACCATCCTACTGTCCATAATCTTGGCCACCTCGAATTCCACCCCCTCAGGGGTGAGAACGGGAACAGGAGGTATCCTCGAGGGGGACCAGGACGGGGAGCAGCGTTTAAGGAGGGAGGCATGGAAGACGTCATGTATGCGAAAGGATGGGGGGAGCTCCAGACGGAAGGATACAGGGTTGAGGACTTCAATGATCTTATAAGGTCCAATAAATCGGGGAGCAAACTTCCTGGACGGGACCTTAAGGCGCAAGTTCCTGGACGACAACCAGACCAAATCCCCGACGACAAACCGGGGGTTAGCAGAACGTCTACTATCCGCCTGAATCTTTTGTGCGCTCTGGGACGCCTCTAGGTTCTTCTGAACCTGGGCCCAGACAGTGCACAGTTCCCGATGAACCTCCTCTACCTCAGGATTATTGGAACAACCAGGGGAGACGGAGGAGAACCTTGGGTTAAACCCGAAATTACAGAAAAACGGGGAGACCCCTGACGAGTTACTGACCCGGTTATTCAGGGAAAATTCAGCAAGGGGAAGGAATGAGACCCAATCGAATTGACAGTCAGAGATGAAACACCTTAAATATTGTTCCAGGGATTGGTTGGTCCTTTCCGTTTGGCCATTAGTTTCGGGATGGAAGGCGGAGGAGAAGGACAGATCAATCTCCAACTTTTTACAAAAAGCTCTCCAAAATAAGGAAACAAATTGTACCCCTCTGTCAGAAACGATATTGACTGGGGCCCCATGGAGATGCAGGATGTGTTTCACAAACAAAGAAGCTAACGTCTTGGCGTTAGGTAGCTTCTTAAGGGGCACAAAGTGGCACATCTTGCTGAAGCGGTCGACTACCACCCACACCACCGACTTGCCCTGAGATGGAGGCAAATCGGTGATAAAATCCATGGAGATATGGGTCCAAGGTCTCTGGGGAATGGGCAAGGAACGGAGTAGGCCCGCAGGTCGGGACCTAGGGGTTTTGGACCTAGCGCAAACCTCACAAGCGGCGACGTAAGCCCTAACATCTTTAGGCAACCCAGGCCACCAATAGTTTCTGGTAATGAGGTGTTTGGTGCCCAAGATGCCAGGATGACCAGATAGAGCGGAGTCATGGTTTTCCCTGAGTACCCTCAGCCGGTATTGCAGGGGAACAAACAGTTTGTCCCCAGGGACGTTCCCGGGAGCTGCACCCTGATCAGCCGCGATATCAGAAGCTAAATCAGAATCCGTGGCAGAGACGATTATACCAGGGGGTAAAATACAAGCGGGATCCTTCTCGGAAGGAGGATTGGCCATGAAACTACGTGACAGAGCGTCAGCCTTAATATTCTTGGACCCAGCCCTATAGGTAACCAAGAAATTAAATCTGGTAAAGAATAGTGCCCACCGAGCTTGTCTAGGATTAAGCCTCCGGGCCGATTCTAGGAAAACCAGATTCTTGTGATCCGTAAGGACCGTTACCTGGTGTCTGGCCCCCTCCAGGAAGTGCCGCCACTCCTCAAAAGCCCATTTAATGGCTAGAAGTTCGCGGTTACCAATATCATAGTTACTCTCCGTGGGCGAAAACTTCCTAGAGAAGTAAGCACAGGGGCGGAGATGGGTGAGGGAGCTGGTACCCTGGGACAAGACGGCCCCCACTCCCACCTCGGAAGCGTCAACCTCCACAATAAATGGCTCCTCTTGGTTGGGCTGAATCAGCACGGGGGCCGAGATAAAGCACTTCTTGAGAGTCTCAAAGGCCTGGACGGCCTCAGGGGGCCAATGGAGGACATCGGCACCCTTGCGGGTAAGGTCCGTAAGAGGCTTAGCGACGACCGAGAAGTTGGCAATAAATCTCCTGTAATAGTTGGCGAACCCTAAAAAACACTGTAACGCCTTAAGGGAGGCAGGTTGGACCCATTCCGCCACAGCTTGAACCTTGGCAGGGTCCATGCGGAATTCATGAGGAGTGAGGATTTGCCCTAAAAATGGTATCTCCTGTACCCCAAAGACACATTTTTCAGTCTTAGCAAACAGATTATTCTCCCGAAGGACCTGGAGCACCTTCCTGACATGCTCCACGTGGGAGGACCAGTCCTTGGAAAACACCAGTATGTCATCAAGGTACACAAGAAAATTACCCAGGTACTCTCTCAGGATTTCATTAATAAAATTCTGGAAGACAGCAGGGGCATTACACAACCCAAAGGGCATGACCAGGTATTCGAAATGACCCTCGGGTGTGTTGAACGCAGTTTTCCACTCATCCCCCTCTTTGATGCGGATAAGGTTATATGCCCCCCGTAGATCGAACTTAGAAAACCATTGGGCTCCCTGAACCTGATTAAAAAGATCCGGAATCAAAGGAAGTGGGTACTGGTTCCTTACGGTGACCTTATTCAGGTTACGATAATCAATGCACGGCCTAAGACCACCATCCTTCTTCCCCACGAAGAAGAAGCCAGCACCTACAGGAGAAGTCGAGGGGCGAATGAAACCCTTGGCCAGGCATTCTTGGATATACACCCTCATCGCTTCACGTTCAGGACATGAAAGATTAAATATCCTACCCTTAGGAAGCTTGGCACCAGGCACCAAATCGATAGCGCAATCGTAATCTCTATGGGGGGGCAACACCTCGGAGGCCTCCTTAGAAAACACATCGGCGAAGTCCTGAACAAACTCAGGAAGCGTGTTTACCTCCTCCCGGGGAGAAATAGAGTTAACAGAAAGACATGACATAAGACATTCATTACCCCATTTGGTGAGATCCCCAGTATTCCAATCAAACGTGGGATTATGCAACTGCAACCAGGGAAGGCCTAATACCAGATCAGACGATAATCCCTGCATCACCAGTACAGAGCACTGCTCCAAATGCATGGAGCCAACCAGGAGTTCAAAAACAGGAGTATGCTGAGTAAAATAACCATTAGCAAGGGGGGTTGAGTCGATTCCTACTACAGGGATGGGATAAGGTAAATCAATACAAGGCATCTTTAGAGACATAGCAAATTCCACAGACATGATATTAGCAGATGAGCCAGAATCCACGAAAGCACTGCCCGTGGCAGACCGGCCAGCAAACAAGACCTGAAAGGGAAGCAAAATTTTATTGCGTTTCACATTAACGGGAAATACCTGTGCGCCCAAGTGACCTCCCCGATGATCACTTAGGCGCGGAAGTTTTCCGGCTTCTTATTCTTGCGCCTGGGACAGGTGTTCAGTAGATGCTTGTCGTCCCCACAGTAGAAGCAGAGACCATTCATTCTGCGAAACTCCCTACGTTGTCGAGGGGACATGGAGGCCCCGAGTTGCATAGGTACCTCCGAGTCCTCCGTGGAGGGGCGAGGAGACGGGACCTCGGGGGGAATCGCAGAAAAGTCAGAGGGGAGCACACTGAAGCGTTCTAGCTGACGTTCCCTGAGACGTCGGTCAAGTCGTACTGCTAGGGCCATAACCTGGTCAAGGGAGTCAGGCGAGGGGTAGCTAACCAGCAGATCCTTCAGGGCGTCAGATAATCCTAACCTAAACTGGCACCTTAGGGCCGGATCGTTCCACTGAGAAGCTACGCACCACTTCCTAAAATCAGAACAGTATTCCTCAACCGGTCTCCTACCCTGACGTAAGGTCACCAGCTGACTCTCGGCTAAAGCAGTCCTGTCAGTCTCGTCGTAAATGAGTCCGAGGGCAGAGAAAAAACGATCAACAGAGGAAAGTTCAGGGGCGTCAGGAGCCAAGGAGAAGGCCCACTCTTGGGGCCCTTCCTGGAGTCGGGATATGATGATACCCACCCGCTGGTTCTCGGAACCTGAGGAGTGG
This sequence comes from Rhinoderma darwinii, assembly GCF_050947455.1. Taxonomy (NCBI): domain Eukaryota; kingdom Metazoa; phylum Chordata; class Amphibia; order Anura; family Rhinodermatidae; genus Rhinoderma; species Rhinoderma darwinii. Next base: position 28,808 of record NW_027464230.1, read on the forward strand.
GGCTTTAGGCGGAAATACAGTCTGCAACTCTCCCGGAAGGAGAGAAACGTCTTACGGTCCCCTGAAAACCGGTCAGGTAACTTGAGGTCGGGTTCTAGAGGTGAGGTGAGGGGTACTACTAAAGCAGCGTCACCCTGATTGACCCTTTGGGCCAGGGCCTGGACCTGTAGGGAGAGGCCCTGCATCTGCTGGGTCAGGGTCTCAAGGGGGTCCATGATAGCGTCAGCGTAGGAGAAATGGTAGACTAGGTAAGGGCTTGTAATTATGTAATGGCAGGAAGGAGGTGAAGGGAAAGTGAGCCCTAATCTACCCACCGCCCTGTCCCTGCCTACTTGCAACGACCCGCCCTAGGCGACGAGGTACAACTGGGCGGCGGTCCCTACGCTGGCTAAGTGCACAGGAAGACAAACAGGGAACACGCAAGGGAAGGGGCAGTAGCCACGGAACGCCACGAGGAAACGGGGCGGCAAACGAACAGTCAGGAACAGGACGAAGTGAGTACACCCGAGCAGGCACAGAGACAGAAGCAAGCCAGGGCAAGCAAGCAGGTCAAGCAGAACTGCAGCAAGGCAGAAGCACGGCAGAAGCACGGCAGAAGCAGGCTGGAGCAAGCAGCAGTGGGGCCAGGAATCCAAAAGAATTACAAGCACTGAGGGAGAGCACAGGGCAGGTAATAAAGGGCAGGGGGCGGAGCTAACTCCGAGAGACCAGGCCGCGATAGGCTCTCCCACTCCTGAGCCTGCCACCCTGGTTGGTGGGAGATGGTGTCAGTCGAGCAGGTCTGGCCTCAGGTGTGGATAGATTAATCCCAGGAGTATAGCTAGATGAAGTACCTGGCAGATCCCTAACACCCGCATGGGGCATAGTGGTTCTCATGGGACTAAGTGGTTCTCATGGGGCATTGAGGCCGTCATGGGGCATTGAGGCTGTCATGGGGCATAGTGGCTGTCATGGAGCATAGTGGCCATCATGGGGTATAGCGGCTGTCATGAGGGCATTGAGGCCGTCATGGGGGCATTGAGGCCGTCATGGGTCATAGTGGCTGTCATGGGGTATTGTAGGCTATCATGGGGCATAGTGGCTCTCATGGGGCATAGTGGCTCTCATGGGGCATTGAGGCTGTCATGGGGTATTGAGGCTGTCATGGGTTATTGTAGGCTGTCCTGGGGAATAGTGGCTCTCATGGGGCATTGTGGTTGTCATGGGGCATTGAGGCTCTCATGGGGCATAGTGGCTGTCATGGGGCATTGAGGCTGTCATGGGGCATTGAGGCTGTCATGGGGCATTGAGGCTGTCATGGGGCATAGTGGCTGTCATGGAGCATAGTGGCCATCATGGGGTATAGCGGCTGTCATGAGGGCATTGAGGCCGTCATGGGGGCATTGAGGCCGTCATGGGTCATAGTGGCTGTCATGGGGTATTGTAGGCTATCATGGGGCATAGTGGCTCTCATGGGGCATAGTGGCTCTCATGGGGCATTGAGGCTGTCATGGGGTATTGAGGCTGTCATGGGGTATTGTAGGCTGTCCTGGGGAATAGTGGCTCTCATGGGGCATTGTGGTTGTCATGGGGCATTGAGGCTCTCATGGGGCATAGTGGCTGTCATGGGGCATTGAGTCTGTCATGGGGCATAGTGGCTGTCATAGGGCATTGAGGCTGTCATGGGGCATATTGGTTGTCATGGGGCATTGAGGCTGTCATGGGGCATTGAGGCTGTCATGGGGCATTGAGGTTATCCTGGGGCATAGTGGCTCTCATGGGGCATTGAGGCTGTCATTGGGCATTGTGGCTCTCATTGGGCATTGAGGCTGTCATGGGGTATTGTAGGCTGTCATGGGGCATAGTGGCTCTAATGGGGCATTGAGGCTGTCATGGGGCATTGAGTCTGTCATGGGGCATAGTGGTTGTCATGGGGTATAGTGGTTGTCATGGGGCATTGAGGCTGTCATGGGGCATTGAGGTTGTCATGGGGCATAGTGGCCCACATGGGGCATAGTAGCTGTCATTGGGCATTGCGGCTCTCATTGGGCATTGAGGCTGTCATGGGGTATTGTAGGCTGTCATGGGGCATAGTGGCTCTAATGGGGCATTGAGGCTGTCATGGGGCATTGAGTTTGTCATGGGGCATAGTGGCTGTCATGGGGCATTGAGGCTGTCATGGGGCATAGTGGTTGTCATGGGGTATAGTGGTTGTCATGGGGCATTGAGGCTGTCATGGGGCATTGAGGTTGTCATGGGGCATAGTGGCCCACATGGGGCATAGTAGCTCTCATGGGGCTTAGTGGTTCTCATGGGGCATTGGGCTGTCAAGGGAGATTGAGGCTGTCAGTGGGCATAATAATAATAATAATAATAATCTTTATTTATATAGCGCCAACATATTACGCAGCACTTTACAATTTAGAGGGAACATGAAACAAACAATATCAGACATTACATAGTGACAAAGTTCATTTACAATTCAAACCTGGGGAGTGAGGACCCTGCTCGCAAGAGCTTACAATCTATGAGGACATAAGGGAGACACAAAGTGTAACAGTGGCTGTCATGGGGCATTGAGGCTGTCATGGGGCATAGTGGCTGTCATGGGGCATTGAGGCCATCTTTGGGCATAGTGGCTATCATGGGAATTTGTATGCTGTCATGGGGCATAGTGGCTCTCATGGGGCATTGGGGCTGTCATGGGGCATAGTGGCTGTCATGGGGCATAGTGGTTGTCATGGGGCATAGTGGCTGTCATAGGGCATTGAGGCTGTCATGGGGCATTGAGGCAGTGATGGGGCAAAGTGGGTCATGGGGCATTGAGGCTGTCATGGGGCATAGTGGCTGTTATGGGGCATAGTGGCTGTCATGGGACATTGAGTTTGTCATGGGTCATAGTGGCTCTCATGGGGCATTGGGCTGTCTTGGGGCATTGGGCTGTCATGGGGCATTGGTGCTTTTATGGGGCATAGTGGCTGTCATGGGGCATTGAGGCCATGATGGGGCATAATGGGTCATGGGGCATTGAGGCTGTCATGGGGCATAGTGTATGTTATGGGGCATAGTGGCTCTCATGGGGCATTGAGGCTGTGATGGGGCATAGTGGCTCTAATGGGGCATTGAGGCTGTCATGGAGCATTGAGGCTGTCATGGAGCATTGAGGCTGTCATGGGGCATAGTGGCTATCTTGGGTCTTTGAGTCTGTCATGGGGCATAGTGGCTGTCATGGGGCATAGTGGTTGTCATGGGGCATTGAGGTTGTCATGGGGCAACGTGGCCCAGATTGGGCATAGTGGCTCTCATGGGGCTTAGTGGTTCTCATGGGGCATTGGGCCGTCAAGGGAGTTTGAGGCTGTCATTGGGCATAGTGGCTGTCTTGAGGTATTGAGGCTGTCATGGGGCATAGTGGCTGTCATGGGGCATTGAGGCCATCATTGGGCATAGTGGCTATCATGGGTTTTTGTAGGCTGTCATGGGCCATAGTGGCTCTCATGGGGTATTGAGGCTATCATGGGGCGTTGAGGCTGTCATGGGGCATAGTGGCTGTCATGGGGCATTGTGGCTGTCATGGGGTATTGAGGCTGTCATGGGGCATTGAGGCTGTCATGGGGCATAGTGGCTTTCATAGGGCATAGTGGCTGTCATGGGGCATTGAGGCTGTCATGGGGCATAGTGGCTGTCATGGGGCATAGTGGCTGTCATGGGGCATAGTGGCTGTCATGGGGCATTGAAGCCATCATTGGGCATAGTGGCTATCATGGGGTTTTGTAGGCTGTCATGGGGCATTGAGGTTGTCATGGGGCATTGAGGTTGTCATGGGGCATTGAGGTTGTCATGGGGCATTGAGGCTGTCATGGGGTATAGTGGCTGTCATGGGGCATTGAGGCTGTTATGGGGCATAGTGGTTGTCATGGGGCATTGAGGCTGTCATTGGGCATTGAGGTTATCATGGGGCATAGTGGCCCGCATGGGGCATAGTGGCTCTCATGGGGCTAAGTGGTTCTCATGGGGCATTGGGCTGTCAAGGGGGATTGAGGCTGTCATTGGGCATGTGGCTGTTATGGGGCATTGAGGCTGTCATGGAGCATAGTGGCTGTCATGGGGCATTGAGGCTGTCATGGGGCATTGTGGTTGTTATGGGGCATAGTGGCTGTCATGGGGCATTGAGGCTGTCATGGGGCATAGTGGCTGTCATGGGGCATTGAGGCTGTCATGGGGTATTGTAGGCTCTCATGGGGCATATTGTCTCTCATTGGGCATTGAGACTTATGGGCATTGAGGCTCTAATAGGGCATAGTGGCTGTCATGGGGCATTGAGGCTGTCATGGGGCATAGTGGCCGTCATGGGGCATTGAGGCTGTCATGGGGCATTGAGGCTCTCATGGAGCATTGAGGCTGTCATGGGGCATTGAGGCTGTCATGGGGCATAGTGGCTATCATGGGGTTTTGTAAGCTTTCAAGGGGCATAGTGGCTCTCTTGGGGCATTGAGGCTGTCATGGGGCATTGAGCTTCTCATGGGGCATAGTGGCTGTCATGAGGCATAGTGGCTGTCATGGGGCATTGAGACTGTCAAGGGGCATAGTGGCTCTCTTGGGGCATTCAGGCTGTGATGGGGCATTGAGCTTCTCATGAGGCATTGAGGCTGTCATGGGGCATAGTGGTTGTAATGGGGCATAGTGGATGTCATGGGGCATAGTGGCTGTCATGGGGCATTGAGGCTGTCATGGGGCATAGTGGCTATCTTGAGTCTTTGAGTCTGTCATGGGGCATAGTGGCTGTCATGGGGCATAGTGGTTGTCATGGGGCATTGAGGTTGTCATGGGGCAACGTGGCACAGATGGGGCATAGTGGCTCTCATGGGGCTTAGTGGTTCTCATGGGGCATTGGGCCGTCATGGGAGTTTGAGGCTGTCATTGGGCATAGTGGCTGTCATGAGGTATTGAGGCTGTCATGGGGCATAGTGGCTGTCATGGGGCATTGAGGCCATCATTGGGCATAGTGGCTATCATGGGGTTTTGTAGGCTGTCATGGGGCATAGTGGCTGTCATGGGGCATTGAGGCTGTCATGGGGTATAGTGGCTGTCATGGGGCATAGTGGCTGTCATGGGGCATTGAGGCCATCATTGGGCATAGTGGCTATCATGGGGTTTTGTAGGCTGTCATGGGGCATTGAGGTTGTCATGGGGCATTGAGGTTGTCATGGGGCATTCAGGCTGTCATGGGGCATAGTGGCTGTAATGGGGCATTGAGGCTGTCATGGGGCATTGAGACTGTCATGGGGCACTGAGCCTGTCATGGGGCATAGTGACTGTCATGGGGCATTGAGGCTGTCATTGGGCATAGTGGCTGTCATGGGGCATAGTGGCTGTCATGGGGCATTGAGGCTGTTATGGGGCATAGTGGTTGTCATGGGGCATTGAGGCTGTCATGGGGCATTGAGGTTGTCATGGGGCATAGGGGCCCGCATGGGGCATAGTGGTTCTCATGGGACTAAGTGGTTCTCATGGGGCATTGGGCTGTCAAGGGGGATTGAGGCTGTCATTGGGCATAGTGGCTGTTATGGGGCATTGAGGCTGTCATGGGGCATAGTGGCTCTCATGGGGTATTGAGGCTGTCATGGGGCATTGAGGCTGTCATGGGGCATAGTGGTTCTCATGGGGCATTGGGCCGTCAAGGGAGTTTGAGGCTGTCATGGGGCATAGTGGCTATCATGGGTTTTTGTAGGCTGTCATGGGGCATAGTGGCTCTCATGGGGTATTGAGGCTGTCATGGGGCATTGAGGCTGTCATGGGGCATAGTCGTTCTCATGGGGCATTGGGCCGTCAAGGGAGTTTGAGGCCATCATTGGGCATAGTGGCTATCATGGGTTTTTGTAGGCTGTCATGGGGCATAGTGGCTCTCATGGGGTATTGAGGCTGTCATGGGGCATTGAGGCTGTCATGGGGCATAGTGGCTGTCATGGGGCATTGAGGCTGTCATGGGGCATAGTGGCTGTCATGGGGCATAGTGGCTGTCATGGGGCATTGAGGCCATCATTGGGCATAGTGGCTATCATGGGTTTTTGTAGGCTGTCATGGGGCATAGTGGCTCTCATGGGGTATTGAGGCTGTCATGGGGCATTGAGGCTGTCATGGGGCATAGTGGTTCTCATGGGGCATTGGGCCGTCAAGGGAGTTTGAGGCTGTCATGGGGCATAGTGGCTATCATGGGTTTTTGTAGGCTGTCATGGGGCATAGTGGCTCTCATGGGGTATTGAGGCTGTCATGGGGCATTGAGGCTGTCATGGGGCATAGTCGTTCTCATGGGGCATTGGGCCGTCAAGGGAGTTTGAGGCCATCATTGGGCATAGTGGCTATCATGGGTTTTTGTAGGCTGTCATGGGGCATAGTGGCTCTCATGGGGTATTGAGGCTGTCATGGGGCATTGAGGCTGTCATGGGGCATAGTGGCTGTCATGGGGCATTGAGGCTGTCATGGGGCATAGTGGCTGTCATGGGGCATAGTGGCTGTCATGGGGCATTGAGGCCATCATTGGGCATAGTGGCTATCATGGGTTTTTGTAGGCTGTCATGGGGCATAGTGGCTCTCATGGGGTATTGAGGCTGTCATGGGGCATTGAGGCTGTCATGGGGCATAGTGGTTCTCATGGGGCATTGGGCCGTCAAGGGAGTTTGAGGCTGTCATGGGGCATAGTGGCTATCATGGGTTTTTGTAGGCTGTCATGGGGCATAGTGGCTCTCATGGGGTATTGAGGCTGTCATGGGGCATTGAGGCTGTCATGGGGCATAGTCGTTCTCATGGGGCATTGGGCCGTCAAGGGAGTTTGAGGCCATCATTGGGCATAGTGGCTATCATGGGTTTTTGTAGGCTGTCATGGGGCATAGTGGCTCTCATGGGGTATTGAGGCTGTCATGGGGCATTGAGGCTGTCATGGGGCTTAGTGGTTCTCATGGGGCATTGGGCCGTCAAGGGAGTTTGAGGCTGTCATGGGGCATAGTGGCTGTCATGGGGCATTGAGGCCATCATTGGGCATAGTGGCTAACATGGGTTTTTGTAGGCTGTCATGGGGCATAGTGGCTCTCATGGGGTATTGAGGCTGTCATGGGGCATTGAGGCTGTCATGGGGCATAGTGGCTGTCATGGGGCATTGAGGCTGTCATGTGGCATAGTGGCTGTCATGGGGCATAGTGGCTGTCATGGGGCATAGTGGCTGTCATGGGGAATTGAAGCCATCATTGGGCATAGTGGCTATCATGGGGTTTTGTAGGCTGTCATGGGGCATTGAGGTTGTCATGGGGCATTGAGGTTGTCATGGGGCATTGAGGCTGTCATGGGGCATAGTGGCTGTCATGGGGCATTGAGGCTGTCATGGGGCATAGTGGTTGTCATGGGGCATTGAGGCTGTCATTGGGCATTGAGGTTATCATGGGGCATAGTGGCCCGCATGGGGCATAGTGTCTCTCATGGGGCTAAGTGGTTCTCATGGGGCATTGGGCTGTCAAGGGGGATTGAGGCTGTCATTGGGCATAGTGGCTGTTATGGGGCATTGAGGCTGTCATGGGGCATAGTGGCTGTCATGGGACATTGAGGCCATCATTGGGGCATAGTGGCTATCATAGGGTTTTGTAGTCTGTCATGGAGCATAGTGGCTGTCATGGGGCATTGAGGCTGTCATGGGGCATTGTGGTTGTTATGGGGCATAGTGGCTGTCATGGGGCATTGAGGCTGTCATGGGGCATATTGGCTGTCATGGGGCATTGAGGCTGTCATGGGGAATTGAGGCTGTCATGGGGTATTGTAGGCTCTCATGGGGCATATTGTCTCTCATTGGGCATTGAGACTGTAATGGGCATTGAGGCTCTAATAGGGCATAGTGGCTGTCATGGGGCATTGAGGCTGTCATGGGGCATAGTGGCCGTCATGGGGCATTGAGTCTGTCATGGGGCATTGAGGCTCTCATGGAGCATTGAGGCTGTCATGGGGCATAGTGGCTATCATGGGGTTTTGTATGCTGTCAAGGGGCATAGTGGCTCTCTTGGGGCATTGAGGCTGTCATGGGGCATTGAGCTTCTCATGGGGCATAGTGGCTGTCACGAGGCATAGTGGCTGTCATGGGGCATAGTGGTTGTCATGGGGCATAGTGGTTGTCATGGGGCAGAGTGGATGTCATGGGGCATTGAGTCTGTTATGGGGGCATAGTGGCTGTTATGGGGCATTGAGGCTGTCATGGGGCATTGAGGTTGTCATGGGGCATAGTGGGTCTCATGGGGCATAGTGGCTCTCATGGTTCATAGTGGCTCTCATGGGGATTGGGCTGTCATGGGGCATTGGGCTGTCATGGGGCATTGAGGCTGTCATGGGGCATAGTGGCTGTCATGGGGCATTGAGGCTGTCATTGGGCATAGTGGCTGTTATGGGGCATGGAGTCTATCATGGGGCACAGTGGCTGTAAAGGGGCATTGAGGCTGTCATGGGGCATAGTGGTTGTCATGGTGCATTGAGGCTGTCATGGGGCATAGTGGCTTTTATGGGGCATTGAGGCTGTCATGGGGCATAGTGGCTGTCATGGGGCATTGAGGCTATCATTGGGCATAGTGGCTATCATGGGGTTTTGTAGGCTGTCATGGGGCAAAGTGGCTCTCATGGGGCATAGTGGCTCTCATGGGGCATTGAGGCCGTCATGGGGCATTGAGGCTGTCATGGGGCATAGTGGCTTTCTTTGGGCATTGAGGCCGTCATGGAGCATAGTGGCCGTCATGGGGCATAGCGGCTGTCATGAGGGCATTGAGGCTGTCATGGGGGCATTGAGGCCGTCATGGGTCATAGTGGCTGTCATGGGGTATTGTAGGCTATCATGGGGCATAGTGGCTCTCATGGGGCATTGAGGCTGTCATGGGGCATTGAGGCTGTCATGGGGCATAGTGGCTGTCCTGGGGCATAGTGGCTTTCATGGGGCATTGAGGCTGTCATTGGGCATTGAGTCTGTCATGGGGCATTGAGGCTGTCATGGGGTATTGTAGTCTGTCCTGGGGAATAGTGGCTCTCATGGGGCATTGAGGCTGTCATGGGGCATTGAGGCTGTCATGGGCATAGTGGTTGTCATGGGGCATTGAGGCTGTCATGGGGCATTGAGGTTGTCATGGGGCATAGTGGCTCTCATGGGACATAGTGGCTCTCATGGGGCATAGTGGCTCTCATGGGGCATAGTGGCTCTCATGGTGTATTGGGCTGTCATGGGGCATTGAGGCTGTCATGGGGCATAGTGGCTATCATGGGTTTTGTAGGCTGTCATGGGGCATAGTGGCTCTCATGGGGCATAGTGGCTCTCATGGGGCATTGAGGCCGTCATGGGGCATTGAGGCTGTCATGGGGCATAGTGGCTGTCATGAGGCATTGAGGCCGTCATGGAGCATAGTGGCCGTCATGGGGCATAGCGGCTGTCATGAGGGCATTGAGGTCGTCATGGAGGCATTGAGGCCGTCATGGGTCCTAGTGGCTGTCATGGGGTATTGTAGGCTATCATGGGTCCTAGTGGCTGTCATGGGGCATTGAGGCTGTCATGGGGCATTGAGGCTGTCATGGGGCATAGTGGCTGTCCTGTGGCATAGTGGCTGTCAAGGGGCATTGAGGCTGTCATTGGGCATTGAGTCTGTCATGGGGCATTGAGGCTGTCATGGGGTATTGTAGGCTGTCCTGAGGAATAGTGGCTCTCATAGGGCATTGAGGTTGTCATGGGGCATTGAGGCTGTCATGGGGCATTGAGGTTGTCATGGGGCATTGAGGCTGTCATGGGGCATAGTGGCTGTCATAGGGCATTGAGTCTGTCATGGGGCATAGTGGCTGTCATAGGGCATTGAGGCTGTCATGGGGCATAGTGGTTGTCATGGGGCATTGAGGCTGTCATGGGGCATTGAGGCTGTCATGGGGCATAGTGGTTGTCATGGGGCATTGAGGCTGTCATGGGGCATTGAGGTTGTCCTGGGGCATAGTGGCTCTCATGGGGCATAGTGGCTCTCATGGGTCATAGTGGCTCTCATGGGGCATAGTGGCTCTCATGGGGCATAGTGGCTCTCATGGGGCATAGTGGCTCTCATGGGGCATAGTGGCTCTCATGGGGCATTAGGCTGTCATGGGGCATTGAGGCTGTCATGGGGCATAGTGGCTGTCATGGGGCATTGAGGCTGTCATGGGGCATAGTGGCTGTTATGGGGCATAGTGGCTGTCATGGGGCATAGTGGCTCTAATGGGGCACAGTGGCTGTCATAGAGCATTGAGGCTGTCATGGGGCATAGTGGCTGTCATGGGGCATTGAGGCCATCATGGGGCATAGTGGCCGTCATGGGGCATTGAGGCTGCCATTGGGCATTGAGGCTGTCATGGGGCATTGAGGCTGTCATGGGGTATTGTAGGCTGTCATTGCGAATAGTGGCTGTCATGAGGCATTGAGGCTGTCATGGGGCATTGAGGCTGTCATGGGGCATTGAGTCTGCCATAGGACATTGAGGCTGTCATGGGGCATTGAGGCTGTCATGGGGCATTGAGGCTGTCATGGGGCATAGTGGCTGCCATGGGGCATAGTGGCTGTCATGGGGCATAGTGGCTGTCATAGGGAATTGAGGCTGTCATGGGGCATTGAGGCTGTCATGGGGCATAGTTGCTGTCATGGGGAATTGAGGCCGTCATGGGGCGTTGAGGATGTTATGGGGCATAGTGGCTCTCATGGGGCATTGAGGCTGTCATGGGGCATAGTGGCTCTCATGGGGCATTGGGCTATCATGGGGCATTGAGGCGGTCATGGGACATAGTGGCTGTCATGGGGCATAGTGGCTGTCATGGGGAATTGAGGCTGACATGGGGCATTGAGGCTGTCATGGGGCATAGTTGCTGTCATGGGGCATTGAGGCCGTCATGGGGCATTGAGGATGTCATTGGGCATAGTGGCTCTCATGGGGCATAGTGGCTCTCATGGGGCATTGGGCTGTCATGGGGCATTGAGGCGGTCATGGGGCATAGTGGCTGTCATGGGGCATTGAGGCTGTTATGGGGCATAGTGGCTGTCATGGGGCATAGTGGCTGTCATGGGGAATTGAGGCTGTCATGGGGAATTGAGGCTATCATGCGGCATAGTGACTGTAATGGGGCATTGAGGCCGTCATGGGGCATAGTGACTGTCATGGGGCATTGAGGTTGTCATGGGGCATTGAGGCTGTCATTGGGCATTGAGTCTGTCATGGGGCATTGAGGCTGTCATGGGGAATTGAGGCTGTCATTCGGCATAGTGACTGTAATGGGGCATTGAGGCTGTCCTGGGGAATAGTGGCTCTCATGGGGCATTGAGGCTGTCATTGGGCATTGAGTCTGTCATGGGGCATTGAGGCTGTCATGGGGCATTGTAGGCTGTCCTGGGGAATAGTGGCTCTCATGGGGCATTGAGGTTGTCATGGGGCATTGAGTCTGTCATGGGGCAGAGTGGCTGTCATAGGGCATTGAGGCTGTCATGGGGCATAGTGGTTGTCATGGGGCATTGAGGCTGTCATGGGGCATTGAGGCTGTCATGGGGCATAGTGGTTGTCATGGGGCATTGAGGCTGTCATGGGGCATTGAGGTTGTCATGGGGCATAGTGGCTCTCATGGGGCATAGTGGCTCTCATGGGGCATAGTGGCTCTCATGGGGCATTGGGCTGTCATGGGGCATTGAGGCTGTCATGGGGCATTGAGGCCGTGATGGGGCATAGTGGCTGTCATGGGGCATTGAGGCTGTCATGGGGCATAGTGGCTGTTATGGGGCATAGTGGCTGTCATGGGGCATAGTGGCTCTAATGGGGTATAGTGGCTGTCATAGAGCATTGAGGCTGTCATGGGGCATAGTGGCTGTCATGGGGCATTGAGGCCATCATGGGGCATAGTGGCTGTCATGGGGCATTGAGGCTGCCATTGGGCATTGTGGCTGTCATGGGGCATAGTGGCTGTCATGGGGTATTGTAGGCTGTCATTGGGAATAGTGCCTCTCATGGGGCATTGAGGCTGTCATGGGGCATCGAGGCTGTCATGGGGCATCGAGGCTGTCATGGGGCATTGAGGCTGTCATGGGGCATTGAGGCTGCCATGGGGCATTGAGGCTGTCATGGGGCATTGAGGCTGTCATGGGGCATAGTGGCTGCCATGGGGCATAGTGGCTGCCATGGGGCATTGAGGCTGTCATGGGGCAAAGTGGCTATCATGGGGCATAGTGGCTGTCATAGGGAATTGAGGCTGTCATGGGGCATTGAGGCTGTCATGGGGCATAGTTGCTGTCATGGGGCATTGAGGCCGTCATGGGGCATTGAGGATGTCATGGGGCATAGTGGCTCTCATGGGGCATTGAGGCTGTCATGGGGCATAGTGGCTCTCATGGGGCATTGGGCTGTCATGGGGCATTGAGGCGGTCATGGGGCATAGTGGCTGTCATGGGGCATAGTGGCTGTCATGGGGAATTGAGGCTGTCATGGGGCATTGAGGCTGTCATGGGGCATAGTTGCTGTCATGGGGCATTGAGGCCGTCATGGGGCATTGAGGATGTCATGGGGCATAGTGGCTCTCATGGGGCATTGAGGCTGTCATGGGGCATAGTGGCTCTCATGGGGCATTGGGCTGTCATGGGGCATTGAGGCGGTCATGGGGCATAGTGGCTGTCATGGGGCATTGAGGCTGTCATGGGGAATTGAGGCTGTCATGCGGCATAGTGACTGTAATGGGGCATTGAGGCTGTCATGGGGCATAGTGGCTGTCATGGGGCATTGAGGCTGTCATGGGGCATAGTGGCTGTCATGGGGTATTGTAGGCTGTCATGGGGCACAGTGGCTCTCATGGGGCATTGAGGCTGTCATGGGGCATAGTGGCTGTCATGGGGAATTGAGGCTGTCATGTGGCTGCCATGGGGCATTGGGGCTGTCATGGGGCATTGTGGCTGTCATGGGGCATTGAGGCTGTCATGGGGCATAGTGGTTGTCATGGGGCATTGAGGCTGTCATGGGGCATTGAGGTTGTCATGGGGCATAGTGGCTCTCATGGGGCATAGTGGCTCTCATGGGGCATAGTGGCTCTAATGGGGCATTGGGCTGTCATGGGGCATTGAGGCTGTCATGGGGCATTGAGGCCGTGATGGGGCATAGTGGCTGTCATGGGGCATTGAGGCTGTCATGGGGCATAGTGGCTGTTATGGGGCATAGTGGCTGTCATGGGGCATAGTGGCTCTAATGGGGTATAGTGGCTCTAATGGGGCATAGTGGCTGTCATAGAGCATTGAGGCTGTCATGGGGCATAGTGGCTGTCATGGGGCATTGAGGCCATCATGGGGCATAGTGGCCGTCATGGGGCATTGAGGCTGCCATTGGGCATTGTGGCTGTCATGGGGCATAGTGGCTGTCATGGGGTATTGTAGGCTGTCATTGGGAATAGTGGCTCTCATGGGGCATTGAGGCTGTCATGGGGCATCGAGGCTGTCATGGGGCATCGAGGCTGTCATGGGGCATTGAGGCTGTCATGGGGCATTGAGGCTGCCATGGGGCATTGAGGCTGTCATGGGGCATTGAGGCTGTCATGGGGCATAGTGGCTGCCATGGGGCATAGTGGCTGCCATGGGGCATTGAGGCTGTCATGGGGCAAAGTGGCTATCATGGGGCATAGTGGCTGTCATAGGGAATTGAGGCTGTCATGGGGCATTGAGGCTGTCATGGGGCATAGTTGCTGTCATGGGGCATTGAGGCCGTCATGGGGCATTGAGGATGTCATGGGGCATAGTGGCTCTCATGGGGCATTGAGGCTGTCATGGGGCATAGTGGCTCTCATGGGGCATTGGGCTGTCATGGGGCATTGAGGCGGTCATGGGGCATAGTGGCTGTCATGGGGCATAGTGGCTGTCATGGGGAATTGAGGCTGTCATGGGGCATTGAGGCTGTCATGGGGCATAGTTGCTGTCATGGGGCATTGAGTCCGTCATGGGGCATTGAGGATGTCATGGGGCATAGTGGCTCTCATGGGGCATTGAGGCTGTCATGGGGCATAGTGGCTCTCATGGGGCATTGGGCTGTCATGGGGCATTGAGGCGGTCGTGGGGCATAGTGGCTGTCATGGGGCATTGAGGCTGTCATGGGGAATTGAGGCTGTCATGCGGCATAGTGACTGTAATGGGGCATTGAGGCTGTCATGGGGCATAGTGGCTGTCATGGGGCATTGAGGCTGTCATGGGGCATAGTGGTTGTCATGGGGTATTGTAGGCTGTCATGGGGCACAGTGGCTCTCATGGGGCATTGAGGCTGTCATGGGGCATAGTGGCTGTCATGGGGAATTGAGGCTGTCATGTGGCTGCCATGGGGCATTGGGGCTGTCATGGGGCATTGTGGCTGTCATGGGGTATTGAGGCTGACATGGGGCATTGAGGTTGTCATGGGGCATAGTGGCTGTCATGGGGCATTGAGGCTGTCATGGGGCATTGAGGCTGCCATGGGGCATTGAGGCTGTCATGGGGCATTGTAGGCCTAGAACCAGGAGAGAGGTGCGTCTGTTCGGCTAGGGACCCATCTGTAGAAGTCTCCTTGCGATGGCAGGTGGGATCACACAATTTTATCAAGAAGCTTACATTTCTATACTTAGTATATACAGCAGGAACGCAGCATGAAACGACCTATATATCAATGTTTGTGTAGATCGTAGACTGTGGAGCGCTATTCCCCTACCATTATTTAGATCACATGTTGGAGGTTTTCTACCTATGGTCCATAGGGGCACATTACGCAGCATAAAGCAGATGTGGCATTGCCACTGTACGTGCTGGAGTGTCGCCCTCTGCCAGGATCCTGCAGCAACACCGCCTCCTGCAGGGATTGAGGGGTACTGAATATTTTCTGTATACATGGGGGAACAGGAAACTGCTCCATTACCCTGTAGTCAGCAGTGCAGGAGAGGAATCTGGGGCTTCATGAGATGGGGGGCGCCCCCAGTTTACTGACACCACACGGAACACTCGGTTTATAAAATGAATTTATTTGAGTGAACACGGCAGCACTTACAGAAACATATAAAAATAGAAGATACATAGATGACAGCATGGCCGCCCTGTGTATGTGGATCAGCTCCTGCTGATGGTAAACTACAGAGCATGACGTGCGCTCGTGTCCAGGATCCGCGGTAACACATGGCACGGCCACGCTCAGATCATGAAGGTCGTATATTGGGAGCTCATCATTTCTGTGTCTGATCATCGTAGACAAGTATAAGTGAGGATGGGGGCACCTGTCCATACTGTGTCTAAATACATGTATATATGGCCGGGCATCATCTCGCTGCAGGATAGAACAGCTTTTTTGTACATAAAATAATTAATGACACAACCGATGATGTGATTACTGGAACGAGCAGAATCCTGCGCTCTAAAGTCTGCATCCAACATTACTGACATGATGTCATTTAGCAAATTGTATAGGTGCTCATAATCACCCGGCCTCAGTAAACGGAGGTATTTATTACACTACTAAGCCTCATCTGAAAAAAGTCACAGTCCATCCATGGGGGGTGTCTACTCATCAGGAGACATGGAGAAGGACGTTTAAGGCAATGCTGTGATTTCATAAGTCAATTACCTGTTCTATACTAGCTGGGAGCCTATAGTCCATTATATAACTGTTCTATACTAGCTGGAACATATAGTCAATTATATATCTGGTCTATACTAGCTGGGAGCTTATAGTCCATTATATACCTGGTCTATACTAGCTGGGAGCCTATAGTCCATTATATACCTGTTCTATGCTAGCTGGGAGCCTATAGTCCATTATATACCTGTTCTACACTAGCTGGGAGCCTATAGTCCATTATATAACTGTTCTATACTAGCTGGGAGCCTATAGTACATTATATACCTGGTCTATACTAGCTGGGAGCCTATAGTCCATTATATAACTGTTCTATACTAGCTGGAACATATACTCCATTATATACCTGTTCTATACTAGCTGAGAGCCTATAGTCCATTATATACCTGGTCTATACTAGCTGGGAGCCTATAGTCCATTATATACCTGGTCTATACTAGCTGGGAGCCTATAGTCCATTATATACCTGGTCTATACTAGCTGGGAGCTTATAGTCCATTATATACCTGGTCTATACTAGCTGGGAGCCTATAGTCCATTATATACCTGGTCTATACTAGCTGGGAGCCTATAGTCCATTATATACCTGTTCTATGCTAGCTGGGAGCCTATAGTCCATTATATACCTGTTCTACACTAGCTGGGAGCCTATAGTCCATTATATAACTGTTCTATACTAGCTGGGAGCCTATAGTCCATTATATACCTGGTCTATACTAGCTGGGAGCCTATAGTCCATTATATAACTGTTCTATACTAGCTGGAACATATACTCCATTATATACCTGTTCTATACTAGCTGGGAGCCTATAGTCCATTATATACCTGTTCTATACTAGCTGGGAGCCTATAGTCCATTATATACCTGGTCTATACTAGCTGGGAGCCTATAGTCCATTATATAACTGTTCTATACTAGCTGGAACATATAGTCCATTATATATCTGGTCTATACTAGCTGGGAGCTTATAGTCCATTATATACCTGGTCTATACTAGCTGGGAGCCTATAGTCCATTATATACCTGTTCTATGCTAGCTGGGAGCCTATAGTCCATTATATACCTGTTCTACACTAGCTGGGAGCCTATAGTCCATTATATAACTGTTCTATACTAGCTGGGAGCCTATAGTCCATTATATACCTGTTCTATACTAGCTGGAGCCTATATTCCATTATATACCTGTTCTATACTAGCTGGGAGCCTATAGTCCTTTATATACCTGTTCTATACTAGCTGGAGCATATAGTCCATTATATACCTGGTCTATACTAGCTGGGAGACTATAGTCCATTATATACCTGTTCTATACTGGCTGACAGTCCATACTATTTGTACCTTTTATTCACCTGTTGAAGGTCTATTGGACCATTATGGATTTCTTATATACCTGTCAGGAGTCCATTAAATAGCAGTTATATACCTGAAGTCCATTATATACCGGTCAGTCCAAGCCGGCTGGATTTCTATTAATAGAGAAAGGATCTTGTTATCCGTCATTGCGCCAGCGAGACGAGATCTATGGGAAGGAGAATAATAAGAAGCCCCGTCCTGGCAGTGCAGGTGTGCTGCGTACCTGGCTGCATACACCGGTCTTATTCTAATGACAAGGTGCATAATGGGCAGTGGTCATCGTGAGATTGGAGGTACAGGCCCTGTGATGGGAGGGTTGAGGGTCGGCGCCAGCTCAGGCCTCTCGGCTCTCCATCAGGTATTTTACCACCTGGGCACCAACGGTCAAATCGTCATAGGAAGGCGGCTGATCAGGACATGAGCATACGCTCCACCAGCCGGCCGTCCTCCACATCTGACCACATGCACCAATGAGTGTGCAGGTGGAGGACACTGTGGTGTAACGACACATTGATGAGGAGGTAGAAGAATTCTAGCAGTTGGAGTAAACTCCGCTCTCCTCCTCTCTGTCCACGTCTAGAGATCAGAATCCTCAGCCCTTCTGAACCTCTCTGACCCGGGGGAGCAACAGCTATGGCACTTGAATCTGAAGATCGTCCTCATCAGGGTCACTTCCTGCCTCCCCGGGGTCACCGTTTCCAAATCGAGAGGTGCGCAGTTTTCTGAACAAGGGAGGGTTCTGCTGCCGTCGCAGCCTGAGAAAGACAGACAGACATTAAGAGACCCTTCTCCCCCGGAGCGAGCAGACGCTTATATCATGTATTCTTAATCATTCCCTCAACCACACCTACAAAGTGCCCATCCTCATGTGTTGCATGTATAGGCTAGTTCTATATATATATATATATATATAGTCTATATGTGGTGTGTGTATATGAGGATATAGGGCAGTTATATATAGTCTATATGGTGTGTGTGTGTATGAGGATATAGGGCAGTTATATATAGTCTATATGGTGTGTGTATATGAGGATATAGGGCAGTTATATATAGTCTATATGTGGTGTGTGTATGAGGATATAGGGCAGTTATATATAGTCTATATGTGGTGTGTGTATGGGGATATAGTTTATGTGGTGTGTATATATGATATAGGGCAGTTATATATAGTCTATATGTGGTGTGTGTATGGGGATATAGGGCAGTTATATATAGTCTATATGGTGTGTGTGTATGATGATATAGGGCAGTTATATATAGTCTATATGGTGTGTGTATATGAGGATATAGGGCAGTTATATATAGTCTATATGTGGTGTGTGTATATGATATAGGGCAGTTATATATAGTCTATATGTGGTGTGTGTATGAGGATATAGGGCAGTTATATATAGTCTATATGGTGTGTGTATATGGGGATATAGTTTATGTGGTGTGTGTATATGATGATATAGGGCAGTTATATATAGTCTATATGTGGTGTGTGTATGGGGATATAGGGCAGTTATATATAGTCTATAAGGTGTGTGTATATGAGGATATAGGGAAGTTATATATAGTCTATATGGTGTGTGTATATGAGGATATAGGGCAGTTATATATAGTCTATATGGTGTGTGTATATGAGGATATAGGGCAGTTATATATAGTCTATATGGTGTGTGTGTATATGATATAGGGCAGTTATATATAGTCTATGTGGTGTGTGTGTATGAGGATATAGTCTATGTGGTGTGTGTATGAGGATATAGGGCAGTTATATATAGTCTATATGGTGTGTGTGTGTGTGTGTGTGTGTGTGTGTGTGTATATGAGGATATAGGGCAGTTATATATAGTCTATATGTGGTGTGTATATATGATATAGGGCAGTTATTTATAGTCTATATGTGGTGTGTGTATGAGGATATAGGGCAGTTATATATAGTCTATATGGTGTGTGTATATGAGGATATAGGGCAGTTATATATAGTCTATATGTGGTGTGTGTATATATGATATAGGGCAGTTATTTATAGTCTATATGTGGTGTGTGTATGAGGATATAGGGCAGTTATATATAGTCTATGTGGTGTGTGTATATGAGGATATAGGGCAGTTATATATAGTCTATATGGTGTGTGTATATGAGGATATAGGTCAGTTATATATAGTCTATATGGTGTGTGTGTGTATATGAGGATATAGGGCAGTTATATATAGTCTATATGGTGTGTGTATATGAGGATATAGGGCAGTTATATATAGTCTATATAGTGTGTGTATATGATGATATAGGGCAGTTATATATAGTCTATATGGTGTGTGTGTATGGGGATATAGGGCAGTTATATATAGTCTATATGGTGTGTGTATGGGGATATAGGGCAGTTATATATAGTCTATATGGTGTGTGTGTGTGTGTGTGTATATGATGATATAGGGCAGTTATATATAGTCTATATGGTGTGTGTGTGTATATGAGGATATAGGTCAGTTATATATAGTCTATGTGGTGTGTATATATGATATAGGGCAGTTATATATAGTCTATATGGTGTGTGTATATGAGGATATAGGGCAGTTATATATAGTCTATATGTGGTGTGTGTGTATGGGGATATAGGGCAGTTATATATAGTCTATATGGTGTGTGTGTATGGGGATATAGGGCAGTTATATATAGTCTATATGGTGTGTGTATGGGGATATAGGGCAGTTATATATAGTCTATATGGTGTGTGTATGGGGATATAGGGCAGTTATATATAGTCTATATGGTGTGTGTGTATGGGGATATAGGGCAGTTATATATAGTCTATATGGTGTGTGTATGGGGATATAGGGCAGTTATATATAGTCTATATGGTGTGTGTATGGGGATATAGGGCAGTTATATATAGTCTATATGGTGTGTGTATGGGGATATAGGGCAGTTATATATAGTTTATATGGTGTGTGTATATGAGGATATAGGGCAGTTATATATAGTCTATATGGTTTGTGTATGGGGATATAGGGCAGTTATATATAGTCTATATGGTGTGTGTATATGAGGATATAGGGCAGTTATATATAGTCTATATGGTGTGTGTGTATATGATATAGGGCAGTTATATATAGTCTATATGGTGTGTGTATATGAGGATATAGGGCAGTTATATATAGTCTATGTGGTGTGTGTATATGTGGATATAGGGCAGTTATATATAGTCTATGTGGTGTGTGTATATGAGGATATAGGGCAGTTATATATAGTCTATATGGTGTGTGTATATGAGGATATAGGGCAGTTATATATAGTCTATGTGGTGTGTGTGTATATGAGGATATAGGGCAGTTATATATAGTCTATGTGGTGTGTGTATATGAGGATATAGGGCAGTTATATATAGTCTATATGTGGTGTGTGTATGGGGATATAGGGCAGTTATATATAGTCTATATGGTGTGTGTATATGAGGATATAGGGCAGTTATATATAGTCTATGTGGTGTGTGTATATGAGGATATAGGGCAGTTATATATAGTATATATGGTGTGTGTGTGTGTGTATATGAGGATATAGGGCAGTTATATATAGTCTATGTGGTGTGTATATATGATATAGGGCAGTTATATATAGTCTATATGGTGTGTGTATATGAGGAAATAGGGCAGTTATATATAGTCTATATGGTGTGTGTGTGTGTATATGAGGATATAGGGCAGTTATATATAGTATATATGTGGTGTGTGTATGGGGATATAGGGCAGTTATATATAGTCTATATGGTGTGTGTGTATGGGGATATAGGGCAGTTATATATAGTCTATATGGTGTGTGTATGGGGATATAGGGCAGTTATATATAGTCTATATGGTGTGTGTATGGGGATATAGGGCAGTTATATATAGTCTATATGGTGTGTGTATATGAGGATATAGGGCAGTTATATAGTCTATATGGTGTGTGTATGGGGATATAGGGCAGTTATATATAGTCTATATGGTGTGTGTATATGAGGATATAGGGCAGTTATATATAGTCTATGTGGTGTGTGTATATGAGGATATAGGGCAGTTATATATAGTCTATATGGTGTGTGTATATGAGGATATAGGGCAGTTATATATAGTCTATATGTGGTGTGTGTATGGGGATATAGGGCAGTTATATATAGTCTATGTGGTGTGTGTGTATATGATGATATAGGGCAGTTATATATAGTCTATATGGTGTGTGTGTGTATATGAGGATATAGGGCAGTTATATATAGTCTATGTGGTGTGTGTGTATATGATGATATAGGGCAGTTATATATAGTCTATATGGTGTGTGTGTATATGAGGATATAGGGCAGTTATATATAGTCTATATGGTGTGTGTATATGAGGATATAGGGCAGTTATATATAGTATATATGTGGTGTGTGTATGGGGATATAGGGCAGTTAAATATAGTCTATATGGTGTGTGTGTGTATGGGGATATAGGGCAGTTATATATAGTCTATATGGTGTGTGTATGGGGATATAGGGCAGTTATATATAGTCTATATGGTGTGTGTATATGAGGATATAGGGCAGTTATATATAGTCTATGTGGTGTGTGTGTATATGATATAGGGCAGTTATATATAGTCTATATGTGGTGTGTGTATGGGGATATAGGGCAGTTATATATAGTCTATGTGGTGTGTGTATGGGGATATAGGGCAGTTATATATAGTCTATATGGTGTGTGTGTATGGGGATATAGGGCAGTTATATATAGTCTATGTGGTGTGTGTATATGATGATATAGGGCAGTTATATATAGTCTATGTGGTGTGTGTATGGGGATATAGGGCAGTTATATATAGTCTATGTGGTGTGTGTGTATATGAGGATATAGGGCAGTTATATATAGTCTATATGGTGTGTGTATGGGGATATAGGGCAGTTATATATAGTCTATATGTGGTGTGTATGGGGATATAGGGCAGTTATACATACCATATATAGACTATATATAACTGCCCTCTATCATCACATACACACACCATATAGACTATATATATGAGCATATACGACAGGTCCATAAAGTCAATACTGGTAGTGTGGATGCTATATGCCTCTGCTGACACATATATATATATATGTATGCTAGTTCCAGCATGCACCTGGACTGTAGATGCTCCACTTGAACCTGCAAGTTTTCATTCAGCTCCGTCTGTTCATCGAGTGATCTCTGTAATTTGCGCATCTGGTTCTGAGTCTCATCTAACTGCAATCAGATAAAAGACAGTAAGTCATGGAAAAGACAATGGTAGATCTATCTATCAATCTTTCAGTGATGTCAGTACAGGGGGCGGGGCTGTGACAACCTCTCACACATGATATACAGGCTGGTTGTCAGTAGTAATAGATGAATAGCAGTTACTGTATATAAGATGTGTGGATCTCATGTCTGATCACAATGTAATTATATTATATATCAGTGATGTCAGTAACAGGGGGCGGGGCTGTGACAACCTCTCACACATGATATACAGGCTGGTTGTCAGTAGTAATAGATGAATAGCTGTCACTGTATATAAGATGTGTGGATCTCATGTCTGATCACATGTAATTATATTATATATCAGTGATGTCAGTAACAGGGGGCGGAGCTGTGACAACCTCTCACACATGATATACAGGCTGGTTGTCAGTAGTAATAGATGAATAGCTGTGACTGTATATAAGATGTGTGGATCTCATGTATGTTCACAGTGTAATTATATTATATATCAGTGATGTCAGTAACAGGGGGCGGGGCTGTGACAACCTCTCACACATGATATACGGGCTGGTTGTCAGTAACAGGGGGCAGGGCTGTGACTGTATATAAGATGTCTGGATCTCATGTCTGATCACAATGTAATTATATTATATATCAGTGATGTCAGTAACAGGGGGCGGGGCTGTGACAACCTCTCACACATGATATACAGGCTGGTTGTCAGTAGTAATAGATGAATAGCTGTTACTGTATATAAGATGTGTGGATCTCATGTCTGATCACAGTGTAATTATATTATATATCAGTGATGTCAGTAACAGGGGGCGGGGCTGTGACAACCTCTCACACATGATATACAGGCTGGTTGTCAGTAGTAATAGATGAATAGCTGTGACTGTATATAAGATGTCTGGATCTCATGTCTGATCACAATGTAATTATATTATATATCAGTGATGTCAGTAACAGGAGGCGGGGCTGTGACAACCTCTCACACGATATACGGGCTGGTTGTCAGTAGTAATAGATGAATAGCTGTGACTGTATATAAGATGTGTGGATCTCATGTCTGATCACAGTGTAATTATATTATATATCAGTGATGTCAGTAACAGGGGGCGGGGCTGTGACAACCTCTCACACATGATATACAGGCTGGTTGTCAGTAGTAATAGATGAATAGCTGTTACTGTATATAAGATGTGTGGATCTCATGTCTGATCACATTTAATTATATTACATATCAGTGATGTCAGTAACAGGGGGCGGGGCTGTGACAACCTCTCACACATGATATACAGGCTGGTTGTCAGTAGTAATAGATGAATAGCTGTGACTGTATATAAGATGTCTGGATCTCATGTCTGATCACAATGTAATTATATTATATATCAGTGATGTCAGTAACAGGAGGCGGGGCTGTGACAACCTCTCACACATGATATACAGGCTGGTTGTCAGTAGTAATAGATGAATAGCTGTTACTGTATATAAGATGTGTGGATCTCATGTCTGATCACATGTAATTATATTATATATCAGTGATGTCAGTAACAGGGGGCGGGGCTGTGACAACCTCTCACACATGGTATACAGGCTGGTTGTCAGTAGTAATAGATGAATAGCTGTGACTGTATATAAGATGTGTGGATCTCATGTCTGATCACAATGTAATTATATTATATATCAGTGATGTCAGTAACAGGGGGCGGGGCTGTGACAACCTCTCACACATGATATACAGGCTGGTTGTCAGTAGTAATAGATGAGTAGCTGTTACTGTATATAAGATGTGTGGATCTCATGTCTGATCACAATGTAATTATATTATATATCAGTGATGTCAGTAACAGGGGGCGGAGCTGTGACAACCTCTCACACATGATATACAGGCTGGTTGTCAGTAGTAATAGATGAATAGCTGTTACTGTATATAAGATGTGTGGATCTCATGTCTGATCACATGTAATTATATTATATATCAGTGATGTCAGTAACAGGGGGCGGGGCTGTGACAACCTCTCACACATGGTATACAGGCTGGTTGTCAGTAGTAATAGATGAATAGCTGTGACTGTATATAAGATGTGTGGATCTCATGTCTGATCACAATGTAATTATATTATATATCAGTGATGTCAGTAACAGGGGGCGGGGCTGTGACAACCTCTCACACATGATATACAGGCAGGTTGTCAGTAGTAATAGATGAATAGCTGTTACTGTATATAAGATGAGTGGATCTCATGTCTGGTCACAATGTAATTATATTATATATCAGTGATGTCAGTAACAGGGGGCGGGGCTGTGACAACCTCTCACACATGATATACAGGCTGGTTGTCAGTAGTAATAGATGAATAGCTGTTACTGTATATAAGATGTGTGGATCTCATGTCTGGTCACAATGTAATTATATTATATATCAGTGATGTCAGTAACAGGGGGCGGGGCTGTGACAACCTCTCTCACATGATATACAGGCTGGTTGTCAGTAGTAATAGATGAATAGCTGTGACTGTATATAAGATGTGTGGATCTCATGTCTGATCACATGTAATTATATTATATATCAGTGATGTCAGTAACAGGGGGCGGGGCTGTGACAACCTCTCACACGATATACAGGCTGGTTGTCAGTAGTAATAGATGAGTAGCTGTTACTGTATATAAGATGTGTGGATCTCATGTCTGATCACATGTAATTATATTATATATCAGTGATGTCAGTAACAGGGGGCGGGGCTGTGACAACCTCTCACACGATATACAGGCTGGTTGTCAGTAGTAATAGATGAATAGCTGTGACTGTATATAAGATGTGTGGATCTCATGTCTGATCACAGTGTAATTATATTATATATCAGTGATGTCAGTAACAGGGGGCGGGGCTGTGACAACCTCTCACACATGATATACAGGCTGGTTGTCAGTAGTAATAGATGAATAGCTGTCACTGTATATAAGATGTGTGGATCTCATGTCTGATCACAGTGTAATTATATTATATATCAGTGATGTCAGTAACAGGGGGCGGGGCTGTGACAACCTCTCACACATGATATACAGGCTGGTTGTCAGTAGTAATAGATGAGTAGCTGTTACTGTATATAAGATGTGTGGATCTCATGTCTGATCACATGTAATTATATTATATATCAGTGATGTCAGTAACAGGGGGCGGGGCTGTGACAACCTCTCACACGATATACAGGCTGGTTGTCAGTAGTAATAGATGAATAGCTGTGACTGTATATAAGATGTGTGGATCTCATGTCTGATCACAGTGTAATTATATTATATATCAGTGATGTCAGTAACAGGGGGCGGGGCTGTGACAACCTCTCACACATGATATACAGGCAGGTTGTCAGTAGTAATAGATGAATAGCTGTTACTGTATATAAGATGTGTGGATCTCATGTCTGATCACAATGTAATTATATTATATATCAGTGAGGTCAGTAACAGGGGGCGGAGCTGTGACAACCTCTCACACATGATATACAGGCTGGTTGTCAGTAGTAATAGATGAATAGCTGTTACTGGATATAAGATGAGTGGATCTCATGTCTGGTCACAATGTAATTATATTATATATCAGTGATGTCAGTAACAGGGGGCGGGGCTGTGACAACCTCTCTCACATGATATACAGGCTGGTTGTCAGTAGTAATAGATGAATAGCTGTCACTGTATATAAGATGTGTGGATCTCATGTCTGATCACAATGTAATTATATTATATATCAGTGATGTCAGTAACAGGGGGCGGGGCTGTGACAACCTCTCACACATGGTATACAGGCTGGTTGTCAGTAGTAATAGATGAATAGCTGTTACTGAATATAAGATGTGTGGATCTCATGTCTGATCACAGTGTAATTATATTATATATCAGTGATGTCAGTAACAGGGGGCGGGGCTGTGACAACCTCTCACACATGATATACAGGCTGGTTGTCAGTAACAGGGGGCGGAGCTGTGACAACCTCTCACACATGATGTACAGGATGGTTGTCAGTAGTAATAGATGAATAGCTGTTACTGTATATAAGATGTGTGGATCTCATGTCTGATCACATGTAATTATATTATATATCAGTGATGTCAGTAACAGGGGGCGGGGCTGTGACAACCTCTCACACATGATATACAGGCTGGTTGTCAGTAGTAATAGATGAATAGCTGTGACTGTATATAAGATGTGTGGATCTCATGTCTGATCACAATGTAATTATATTATATATCAGTGATGTCAGTAACAGGGGGCGGGGCTGTGACAACCTCTCACACATGATATACAGGCTGGTTGTCAGTAGTAATAGATGAATAGCTGTGACTGTATATAAGATGTGTGGATCTCATGTCTGATCACAGTGTAATTATATTATATATCAGTGATGTCAGTAACAGGGGGCGGAGCTGTGACAACCTCTCACACATGATATACAGGCTGGTTGTCAGTAGTAATAGATGAGTAGCTGTTACTGTATATAAGATATGTGGATCTCATGTCTGATCACAATGTAATTATATTATATATCAGTGATGTCAGTAACAGGGGGCGGGGCTGTGACAACCTCTCACACATGATATACAGGCTGGTTGTCAGTAGTAATAGATGAATAGCTGTGACTGTATATAAGATGTCTGGATCTCATGTCTGATCACAATGTAATTATATTATATATCAGTGATGTCAGTAACAGGAGGCGGGGCTGTGACAACCTCTCACACATGATATACAGGCTGGTTGTCAGTAGTAATAGATGAATAGCTGTGACTGTATATAAGATGTGTGGATCTCATGTCTGATCACAGTGTAATTATATTATATATCAGTGATGTCAGTAACAGGGGGCGGGGCTGTGACAACCTCTCACACATGATATACAGGCTGGTTGTCAGTAGTAATAGATGAATAGCTGTTACTGTATATAAGATGTGTGGATCTCATGTCTGATCACAGTGTAATTATATTATATATCAGTGATGTCAGTAACAGGGGCCGGGGCTGTGACAACCTCTCACACATGGTATACAGGCTGGTTGTCAGTAGTAATAGATGAATAGCTGTGACTGTATATAAGATGTGTGGATCTCATGTCTGATCACAATGTAATTATATTATATATCAGTGATGTCAGTAACAGGGGGCGGGGCTGTGACAACCTCTCACACATGATATACAGGCTGGTTGTCAGTAGTAATAGATGAGTAGCTGTTACTGTATATAAGATGTGTGGATCTCATGTCTGATCACAATGTAATTATATTATATATCAGTGATGTCAGTAACAGGGGGCGGAGCTGTGACAACCTCTCACACATGATATACAGGCTGGTTGTCAGTAGTAATAGATGAATAGCTGTTACTGTATATAAGATGTGTGGATCTCATGTCTGATCACAGTGTAATTATATTATATATCAGTGATGTCAGTAACAGGGGGCGGGGCTGTGACAACCTCTCACACATGATATACAGGCAGGTTGTCAGTAGTAATAGATGAATAGCTGTTACTGTATATAAGATGAGTGGATCTCATGTCTGGTCACAATGTAATTATATTATATATCAGTGATGTCAGTAACAGGGGGCGGGGCTGTGACAACCTCTCACACATGATATACAGGCTGGTTGTCAGTAGTAATAGATGAATAGCTGTTACTGTATATAAGATGTGTGGATCTCATGTCTGGTCACAATGTAATTATATTATATATCAGTGATGTCAGTAACAGGGGGCGGGGCTGTGACAACCTCTCTCACATGATATACAGGCTGGTTGTCAGTAGTAATAGATGAATAGCTGTGACTGTATATAAGATGTGTGGATCTCATGTCTGATCACATGTAATTATATTATATATCAGTGATGTCAGTAACAGGGGGCGGGGCTGTGACAACCTCTCACACGATATACAGGCTGGTTGTCAGTAGTAATAGATGAGTAGCTGTTACTGTATATAAGATGTGTGGATCTCATGTCTGATCACATGTAATTATATTATATATCAGTGATGTCAGTAACAGGGGGCGGGGCTGTGACAACCTCTCACACGATATACAGGCTGGTTGTCAGTAGTAATAGATGAATAGCTGTGACTGTATATAAGATGTGTGGATCTCATGTCTGATCACAGTGTAATTATATTATATATCAGTGATGTCAGTAACAGGGGGCGGGGCTGTGACAACCTCTCACACATGATATACAGGCTGGTTGTCAGTAGTAATAGATGAATAGCTGTCACTGTATATAAGATGTGTGGATCTCATGTCTGATCACAGTGTAATTATATTATATATCAGTGATGTCAGTAACAGGGGGCGGGGCTGTGACAACCTCTCACAGATGATATACAGGCTGGTTGTCAGTAGTAATAGATGAGTAGCTGTGACTGTATATAAGATGTGTGGATCTCATGTCTGATCACAGTGTAATTATATTATATATCAGTGATGTCAGTAACAGGGGGCGGGGCTGTGACAACCTCTCACACATGATATACAGGCTGGTTGTCAGTAGTAATAGAGGAATAGCTGTTACTGTATATAAGATGTGTGGATCTCATGTCTGATCACAGTGTAATTATATTATATATCAGTGATGTCAGTAACAGGGGGCGGGGCTGTGACAACCTCTCACACATGATATACAGGCAGGTTGTCAGTAGTAATAGATGAATAGCTGTTACTGTATATAAGATGAGTGGATCTCATGTCTGGTCACAATGTAATTATATTATATATCAGTGATGTCAGTAACAGGGGGCGGGGCTGTGACAACCTCTCACACATGATATACAGGCTGGTTGTCAGTAGTAATAGATGAATAGCTGTTACTGTATATAAGATGTGTGGATCTCATGTCTGATCACAATGTAATTATATTATATATCAGTGATGTCAGTAACAGGGGGCGGGGCTGTGACAACCTCTCTCACATGATATACAGGCTGGTTGTCAGTAGTAATAGATGAATAGCTGTTACTGTATATAAGATGAGTGGATCTCATGTCTGGTCACAATGTAATTATATTATATATCAGTGATGTCAGTAACAGGGGGCGGGGCTGTGACAACCTCTCACACATGATATACACGCTGGTTGTCAATAGTAATAGATGAATAGCTGTTACTGTATATAAGATGTGTGGATCTCATGTCTGATCACAGTGTAATTATATTATATATCAGTGATGTCAGTAACAGGGGGCGGGGCTGTGACAACCTCTCACACATGATATACCGGCTGGTTGTCAGTAGTAATAGATGAATAGCTGTTACTGTATATAAGATGTGTGGATCTCATGTCTGATCACAATGTAATTATATTATATATCAGTGATGTCAGTAACAGGGGGCGGAGCTGTGACAACCTCTCACACATGATATACAGGCTTGTTGTCAGTAGTAATAGATGAATAGCTGTCACTGTATATAAGATGTGTGGATCTCATGTCTGATCACAGTGTAATTATATTATATATCAGTGATGTCAGTAACAGGGGGCGGGGCTGTGACAACCTCTCACACATGGTATACATGCTGGTTGTCAGTAGTAATAGATGAATAGCTGTTACTGAATATAAGATGTGTGGATCTCATGTCTGATCACAGTGTAATTATATTATATATCAGTGATGTCAGTAACAGGGGGCGGGGCTGTGACAACCTCTCACACATGATATACAGGCTGGTTGTCAGTAACAGGGGGCGGAGCTGTGACAACCTCTCACACATGATGTACAGGATGGTTGTCAGTAGTAATAGATGAATAGCTGTTACTGTATATAAGATGTGTGGATCTCATGTCTGATCACAATGTAATTATATTATATATCAGTGATGTCAGTAACAGGGGGCGGGGCTGTGACAACCTCTCACACATGATATACAGGCTGGTTGTCAGTAGTAATAGATGAATAGCTGTCACTGTATATAAGATGTGTGGATCTCATGTCTGATCACAGTGTAATTATATTATATATCAGTGATGTCAGTAACAGGGGGCGGAGCTGTGACAACCTCTCACACATGATATACAGGCTGGTTGTCAGTAGTAATAGATGAATAGCTGTTACTGAATATAAGATGTGTGGATCTCATGTCTGATCACAGTGTAATTATATTTTATATCAGTGATGTCAGTAACAGGGGGCGGAGCTGTGACAACCTCTCACACATGATATACAGGCTGGTTGTCAGTAGTAATAGATGAGTAGCTGTTACTGTATATAAGATATGTGGATCTCATGTCTGATCACAATGTAATTATATTATATATCAGTGATGTCAGTAACAGGGGGCGGGGCTGTGACAACCTCTCACACATGATATACAGGCTGGTTGTCAGTAATAATAGATGAATAGCTGTTACTGTATATAAGATGTGTGGATCTCATGTCTGATCACAGTGTAATTATATTATATATCAGTGATGTCAGTAACAGGGGGCGGGGCTGTGACAACCTCTCACACATGATATACAGGCTGGTTGTCAGTAGTAATAGATGAATAGCTGTTACTGTATATAAGATGTGTGGATCTCATGTCTGATCACAGTGTAATTATATTATATATCAGTGATGTCAGTAACAGGGGGCGGGGCTGTGACAACCTCTCACACATGATATACAGGCTGGTTGTCAGTAGTAATAGATGAATAGCTGTCACTGTATATAAGATGTGTGGATCTCATGTCTGATCACAGTGTAATTATATTATATATCAGTGATGTCAGTAACAGGGGGCGGAGCTGTGACAACCTCTCACACATGATATACAGGCTGGTTGTCAGTAATAGATGAATAGCTGTGACTGTATATAAGATGTGTGGATCTCATGTCTGATCACAGTGTAATTATATTATATATCAGTGATGTCAGTAACAGGGGGCGGGGCTGTGACAACCTCTCACACATGATATACAGGCTGGTTGTCAGTAGTAATAAATGAATAGCTGTTACTGTATATAAGATGTGTGGATCTCATGTCTGATCACAATGTAATTATATTATATATCAGTGATGTCAGTAACAGGGGGCGGGGCTGTGACAACCTCTCACACATGATATACAGACTGGTTGTCAGTAGTAATAGATGAGTAGCTGTGACTGTATATAAGATGTGTGGATCTCATGTCTGATCACAGTGTAATTATATTATATATCAGTGATGTCAGTAACAGGGGGCGGAGCTGTGACAACCTCTCACACATGATATACAGGCTGGTTGTCAGTAGTAATAGATGAGGAGCTGTGACTGTATATAAGATGTGTGGATCTCATGTCTGATCACAGTGTAATTATATTATATATCAGTGATGTCAGTAACAGGGGGCGGAGCTGTGACAACCTCTCACACATGATATACAGGCTGGTTGTCAGTAGTAATAGATGGATGGCTGTTACTGTATATAAGATGTGTGGGTCTCATGTCTGATCACAGTGTAATTATATAATATATCAGTGATGTCAGTAACAGGGGGCGGGGCTGTGACAACCTCTCACACATGATATACAGGCTGGTTGTCAGTAGTAATAGATGAATAGCTGTTACTGTATATAAGATGTGTGGATCTCATGTCTGATCACAGTGTAATATTATATATCAGTGATGTCAGTAACAGGGGGCGGGGCTGTGACAACTTCTCACACATGATATACGGGCTGGTTGTCAGTAGTAATAAATGAATAGCTGTTACTGTATATAAGATGTGTGGATCTCATGTCTCATCACAGTGTAATTATATTATATATCAGTGATGTCAGTAACAGGGGGCGGAGCTGTGACAACCTCTCACACATGATATACAGACTGGTTGTCAGTAGTAATAGATGAATAGCTGTTACTGTATATAAGATGTGTGGATCTCATGTCTGATCACATGTAATTATATTATATATCAGTGATGTCAGTAACAGGGGGCGGGGCTGTGACAACCTCTCACACATGATATACAGGCTGGTTGTCAGTAGTAATAGATGAATAGCTGTTACTGTATATAAGATGTGTGGATCTCATGTCTGATCACATGTAATTATATTATATATCAGTGATGTCAGTAACAGGGGGCGGAGCTGTGACAACCTCTCACACATGATATACAGGCTGGTTGTCAGTAGTAATAGATGAATAGCTGTTACTGTATATAAGATGTGTGGATCTCATGTCTGATCACAGTGTAATTATATTATATATCAGTGATGTCAGTAACAGGGGGCGGGGCTGTGACAACCTCTCACACATGATATACAGGATGGTTGTCAGTAGTAATAGATGAATAGCTGTTACTGTATATAAGATGTGTGGATCTCATGTCTGATCACAATGTAATTATATTATATATCAGTGATGTCAGTAACAGGGGGAGGGGCTGTGACAACCTCTCACACATGATATACAGGCTGGTTGTCAGTAGTAATAGATGAATAGCTGTGACTGTATATAAGATGTGTGGATCTCATGTCTGATCACATGTAATTATATTATATATCATGGGATGTCAGTAACAGGGGGCGGGGCTGTGACAACCTCTCACACATGATATACAGGCTGGTTGTCAGTAGTAATAGATGAATAGCTGTGACTGTATATAAGATGTGTGGATCTCATGTCTGATCACAGTGTAATTATATTATATATCAGTGATGTCAGTAACAGGGGGCGGGGCTGTGACAACCTCTCACACATGATATACAGGCTGGTTGTCAGTAGTAATAGATGAATAGCTGTGACTGTATATAAGATGTGTGGATCTCATGTCTGATCACAGTGTAATTATATTATATATCAGTGATGTCAGTAACAGGGGGCGGGGCTGTGACAACCTCTCACACATGATATACAGGCTGGTTGTCAGTAGTAATAGATGAATAGCTGTGACTGAATATAAGATGTGTGGATCTCATGTCTGATCACAGTGTAATTATATTATATATCAGTGATGTCAGTAACAGGGGGCGGGGCTGTGACAACCTCTCACACATGATATACAGGCCAGTTGTCAGTAACAGGGGCGGGGCTGTGACAACCTCTCACACATGGTATACAGGCTGGTTGTCAGTAGTAATAGATGAATAGCTGTTACTGTATATAAGATGTGTGGATCTCATGTCTGATCACTGTGTAATTATATTATATATCAGTGATGTCAGTAACAGGGGGCGGGGCTGTGACAACCTCTCACACATGGTATACAGGCTGGTTGTCAGTAGTAATAGATGAATAGCTGTTACTGTATATAAGATGTGTGGATCTCATGTCTGATCACAATGTAATTATATTATATATCAGTGATGTCAGTAACAGGGGGCGGGGCTGTGACAACCTCTCACACGATATACAGGCTGGTTGTCAGTAGTAATAGATGAATAGCTGTTACTGTATATAAGATGTGTGGATCTCATGTCTGATCACAGTGTAATTATATTATATATCAGTGATGTCAGTACAGGGGGCGGGGCTGTGACAACCTCTCACACATGATATACAGGCTGGTTGTCAGTAGTAATAGATGAATAGCTGTGACTGTATATAAGATGTGTGGATCTCATGTCTGATCACATGTAATTATATTATATATCAGTGATGTCAGTAACAGGGGGCGGGGCTGTGACAACCTCTCACACATGATATACAGTCTGGTTGTCAGTAGTAATAGATGAATAGCTGTTACTGTATATAAGATGTGTGGATCTCATGTCTGATCACATGTAATTATATTATATATCAGTGATGTCAGTAACAGGGGGCGGGGCTGTGACAACCTCTCACACATGATATACAGTCTGGTTGTCAGTAGTAATAGATGAATAGCTGTTACTGTATATAAGATGTGTGGATCTCATGTCTTATCACATGTAATTATATTATATATCAGTGATGTCAGTAACAGGGGGCGGGGCTGTGACAACCTCTCACACATGATATACAGGCTGGTTGTCAGTAACAGGGGGCGGGGCTGTGACAACCTCTCACACATGATATACAGGCTGGTTGTCAGTAGTAATAGATGAATAGCTGTGACTGTATATAAGATGTGTGGATCTCATGTCTGATCGCAGTGTAATTATATTATATATCAGTGATGTCAGTAACAGGGGGCGGGGCTGTGACAACCTCTCACACATGATATACAGGCTGGTTGTCAGTAGTAATAGATGAATAGCTGTGACTGTATATAAGATGTGTGGATCTCATGTCTGATCGCAGTGTAATTATATTATATATCAGTGATGTCAGTAACAGGGGGCGGGGCTGTGACAACCTCTCACACATGATGTACAGGATGGTTGTCAGTAGTAATAGATGAATAGCTGTGACTGTATATAAGATGTGTGGATCTCATGTCTGATCACATGTAATTATATTATATATCAGTGATGTCAGTAACAGGGGGCGGAGCTGTGACAACCTCTCACACATGATATACAGGCTGGTAGTCAGTAGTAATAGATGAATAGCTGTGACTGTATATAAGATGTGTGGATCTCATGTCTGATCACAGTGTAATTATATTATATATCAGTGATGTCAGTAACAGGGGGCGGAGCTGTGACAACCTCTCACACATGATATACAGGCTGGTTGTCAGTAGTAATAGATGAATAGCTGTGACTGTATATAAGATGTGTGGATCTCATGTCTGATCACAATGTAATTATATTATATATCAGTGATGTCAGTAACAGGGGGCGGGGCTGTGACAACCTCTCACACATGATATACAGGCTGGTTGTCAGTAGTAATAGATGAATAGCTGTTACTGTATATAAGATGTGTGGATCTCATGTCTGACCACAATGTAATTATATTATATATCAGTGATGTCAGTAACAGGGGGCGGGGCTGTGACAACCTCTCACACATGATATACAGGCTGGTTGTCAGTAGTAATAGATGAATAGCTGTTACTGTATATAAGATGTGTGGATCTCATGTCTGATTACATGTAATTATATTATATATCAGTGATGTCAGTAACAGGGGGCGGGGCTGTGACAACCTCTCACACATGATATACAGGCTGGTTGTCAGTAGTAATAGATGAATAGCTGTTACTGTATATAAGATGTGTGGATCTCATGTCTGATCACAGTGTAATTATATTATATATCAGTGATGTCAGTAACAGGGGGCGGGGCTGTGACAACCTCTCACACATGATATACAGGCTGGTTGTCAGTAGTAATAGATGAATAGCTGTGACTGTATATAAGATGTGTGGATCTCATGTCTGATCGCAGTGTAATTATATTATATATCAGTGATGTCAGTAACAGGGGGCGGGGCTGTGACAACCTCTCACACATGATGTACAGGATGGTTGTCAGTAGTAATAGATGAATAGCTGTGACTGTATATAAGATGTGTGGATCTCATGTCTGATCACATGTAATTATATTATATATCAGTGATGTCAGTAACAGGGGGCGGAGCTGTGACAACCTCTCACACATGATATACAGGCTGGTTGTCAGTAGTAATAGATGAATAGCTGTTACTGTATATAAGATGTGTGGATCTCATGTCTGATCACAGTGTAATTATATTATATATCAGTGATGTCAGTAACAGGGGGCGGGGCTGTGACAACCTCTCACACATGATATACAGGCTGGTTGTCAGTAGTAATAGATGAATAGCTGTTCCTGTATATAAGATGTGTGAATCTCATGTCTGATCACAGTGTAATTATATTATATATCAGTGATGTCAGTAACAGGAGGCGGGGCTGTGACAACCCCTCACACATGATATACAGGCTGTTGTTAGTAGTAATAGATGAATAGCTGTTACTGTATATAAGATGTGTGGATCTCATGTCTGATCACAATGTAATTATATTATATATCAGTGATGTCAGTAACAGGGGGCGGGGCTGTGACAACCTCTCACACATGATATACAGGCTGGTTGTCAGTAGTAATAGATGAATAGCTGTTACTGTATATAAGATGTGTGGATCTCATGTCTGACCACAATGTAATTATATTATATATCAGTGATGTCAGTAACAGGGGGCGGGGCTGTGACAACCTCTCACACATGATATACAGGCTGGTTGTCAGTAGTAATAGATGAATAGCTGTTACTGTATATAAGATGTGTGGATCTCATGTCTGATTACATGTAATTATATTATATATCAGTGATGTCAGTAACAGGGGGCGGGGCTGTGACAACCTCTCACACATGATATACAGGCTGGTTGTCAGTAGTAATAGATGAATAGCTGTTACTGTATATAAGATGTGTGGATCTCATGTCTGATCACAATGTAATTATATTATATATCAGTGATGTCAGTAACAGGGGGCGGGGCTGTGACAACCTCTCACACATGATATACAGGCTGGTTGTCAGTAGTAATAGATGAATAGCTGTTACTGTATATAAGATGTGTGGATCTCATGTCTGATCACAATGTAATTATATTATATATCAGTGATGTCAGTAACAGGGGGCGGGGCTGTGACAACCTCTCACACATGATATACAGGCTGGTTGTCAGTAGTAATAGATGAATAGCTGTTACAGTATATAAGATGTGTGGATCTCATGTCTGATCACAGTGTAATTATATTATATATCAGTGATGTCAGTAACAGGGGGCGGGGCTGTGACAACCTCTCACACATGGTATACAGGCTGGTTGTCAGTAGTAATAGATGAATAGCTGTTACTGTATATAAGATGTGTGGATCTCATGTCTGATCACAGTGTAATTATATTATATATCAGTGATGTCAGTAACAGGGGGCGGGACTGTGACAACCTCTCACACATGATACACAGGCTGGTTGTCAGTAGTAATAGATGAATAGCTGTTACTGTATATAAGATGTGTGGATCTCATGTCTGATCACATGTAATTATATTATATATCAGTGATGTCAGTAACAGGGGGCGGGGCTGTGACAACCTCTCACACATGATATACGGGCTGGTTGTCAGTAGTAATAGATGAATAGCTGTTACTGTATATAAGATGTGTGGATCTCATGTCTGATCACAATGTAATTATATTATATATCAGTGATGTCATCAGTAACAGGGGGCGGGGCTGTGACAACCTCTCACACATGATATACAGGCTGGTGTCAGTAGTAATAGATGAATAGCTGTTACTGTATATAAGATGTGTGGATCTCATGTCTGATCACAATGTAATTATATTATATATCAGTGATGTCAGTAACAGGGGGCGGGGCTGTGACAACCTCTCACACATGATATACAGGCTGGTTGTCAGTAGTAATAGATGAATAGCTGTGACTGTATATAAGATGTGTGGATCTCATGTCTGATCGCAGTGTAATTATATTATATATCAGTGATGTCAGTAACAGGGGGCGGGGCTGTGACAACCTCTCACACATGATGTACAGGATGGTTGTCAGTAGTAATAGATGAATAGCTGTGACTGTATATAAGATGTGTGGATCTCATGTCTGATCACATGTAATAATATTATATATCAGTGATGTCAGTAACAGGAGGCGGGGCTGTGACAACCTCTCACACATGATATACAGGCTGGTTGTCAGTAGTGATAGATGAATAGCTGTTACTGTATATAAGATGTGTGGATCTCATGTCTGATCACAGTGTAATTATATTATATATCAGTGATGTCAGTAACAGGGGGCGGGGCTGTGACAACCTCTCACACATGATATACAGGCTGGTTGTCAGTAGTGATAGATGAATAGCTGTTACTGTATATAAGATGTGTGGATCCCATGTCTGATCACAGTGTAATTATATTATATATCAGTGATGTCAGTAACAGGGGGCGGGGCTGTGACAACCTCTCACACATGATATACAGGCTGGTTGTCAGTAGTAATAGATGAATAGCTGTGACTGTATATAAGATGTGTGGATCTCATGTCTGATCACAGTGTAATTATATTATATATCAGTGATGTCAGTAACAGGGGGTGGGGCTGTGACAACCTCTCACACATGGTATACAGGCTGGTTGTCAGTAGTAATAGATGAATAGCTGTTACTGTATATAAGATGTGTGGATCTCATGTCTGATCACATGTAATTATATTATATATCAGTG
Source organism: Rhinoderma darwinii (assembly GCF_050947455.1). NCBI lineage: Eukaryota > Metazoa > Chordata > Amphibia > Anura > Rhinodermatidae > Rhinoderma > Rhinoderma darwinii. Next base: position 67,085 of record NW_027464230.1, read on the forward strand.
ATGTCAGTAACAGGGGGCGGGGCTGTGACAACCTCTCACACATGGTATACAGGCTGGTTGTCAGTAGTAATAGATGAATAGCTGTTACTGTATATAAGATGTGTGGATCTCATGTCTGATCACATGTAATTATATTATATATCAGTGATGTCAGTAACAGGGGGCGGGGCTGTGACAACCTCTCACACATGATATACAGGCTGGTAGTCAGTAGTAATAGATGAATAGCTGTTACTGTATATAAGATGTGTGGATCTCATGTCTGATCACATGTAATAATATTATATATCAGTGATGTCAGTAACAGGAGGCGGGGCTGTGACAACCTCTCACACATGATATACAGGCTGGTTGTCAGTAGTGATAGATGAATAGCTGTTACTGTATATAAGATGTGTGGATCTCATGTCTGATCACAGTGTAATTATATTATATATCAGTGATGTCAGTAACAGGGGGCGGGGCTGTGACAACCTCTCACACATGATATACAGGCTGGTTGTCAGTAGTGATAGATGAATAGCTGTTACTGTATATAAGATGTGTGGATCCCATGTCTGATCACAGTGTAATTATATTATATATCAGTGATGTCAGTAACAGGGGGCGGGGCTGTGACAACCTCTCACACATGATATACAGGCTGGTTGTCAGTAGTAATAGATGAATAGCTGTGACTGTATATAAGATGTGTGGATCTCATGTCTGATCACAGTGTAATTATATTATATATCAGTGATGTCAGTAACAGGGGGTGGGGCTGTGACAACCTCTCACACATGGTATACAGGCTGGTTGTCAGTAGTAATAGATGAATAGCTGTTACTGTATATAAGATGTGTGGATCTCATGTCTGATCACATGTAATTATATTATATATCAGTGATGTCAGTAACAGGGGGCGGGGCTGTGACAACCTCTCACACATGGTATACAGGCTGGTTGTCAGTAGTAATAGATGAATAGCTGTTACTGTATATAAGATGTGTGGATCTCATGTCTGATCACATGTAATTATATTATATATCAGTGATGTCAGTAACAGGGGGCGGGGCTGTGACAACCTCTCACACATGATATACAGGCTGGTTGTCAGTAGTAATAGATGAATAGCTGTCACTGTATATAAGATGTGTGGATCTCATGTCTGATCACAGTGTAATTATATTATATATCAGTGATGTCAGTAACAGGGGGCGGGGCTGTGACAACCTCTCACACATGATATACAGGCTGGTTGTCAGTAGTAATAGATGAATAGCTGTCACTGTATATAAGATGTGTGGATCTCATGTCTGATCACAGTGTAATTATATTATATATCAGTGATGTCAGTAACAGGGGGCGGGGCTGTGACAACCTCTCACACATGATATACAGGCTGGTTGTCAGTAGTAATAGATGAATAGCTGTTACTGTATATAAGATGTGTGGATCTCATGTCTGATCACAGTGTAATTATATTATATATCAGTGATGTCAGTAACAGGAGGCGGGGCTGTGACAACCTCTCACACATGATATACAGGCTGGTTGTCAGTAGTAATTGATGAATAGATGTTACTGTATATAAGATGTGTGGATCTCATGTCTGATCACATGTAATTATATTATATATCATGGGATGTCAGTAACAGGGGGCGGGGCTGTGACAACCTCTCACACATGATATACAGGCTGGTTGTCAGTAGTAATAGATGAATAGCTGTTACTGTATATAAGATGTGTGGATCTCATGTCTGATCACAATGTAATTATATTATATATCAGTGATGTCAGTAACAGGGGGCGGGGCTGTGACAACCTCTCACACATGATATACAGGCGGGTTGTCAGTAGTAATAGATGAATAGCTGTCACTGTATATAAGATGTGTGGATCTCATGTCTGATCACAGTGTAATTATATTATATATCAGTGATGTCAGTAACAGGGGGCGGGGCTGTGACAACCTCTCACACATGATATACAGGCTGGTTGTCAGTAGTAATAGATGAGTAGCTGTTACTGTATATAAGATGTGTGGATCTCATGTCTGATCACAGTGTAATTATATTATATATCAGTGATGTCAGTAACAGGGGGCGGGGCTGTGACAACCTCTCACAGATAATATACAGGCTGGTTGTCAGTAGTAATAGATGAGTAGCTGTTACTGTATATAAGATGTGTGGATCTCATGTCTGATCACAGTGTAATTATATTATATATCAGTGATGTCAGTAACAGGGGGCGGGGCTGTGACAACCTCTCACACATGATATACAGGCAGGTTGTCAGTAGTAATAGATGAATAGCTGTTACTGTATATAAGATGAGTGGATCTCATGTCTGGTCACAATGTAATTATATTATATATCAGTGATGTCAGTAACAGGGGGCGGGGCTGTGACAACCTCTCACACATGATATACAGGCTGGTTGTCAGTAGTAATAGATGAATAGCTGTTACTGTATATAAGATGTGTGGATCTCATGTCTGGTCACAATGTAATTATATTATATATCAGTGATGTCAGTAACAGGGGGCGGGGCTGTGACAACCTCTCTCACATGATATACAGGCTGGTTGTCAGTAGTAATAGATGAATAGCTGTGACTGTATATAAGATGTGTGGATCTCATGTCTGATCACATGTAATTATATTATATATCAGTGATGTCAGTAACAGGGGGCGGGGCTGTGACAACCTCTCACACGATATACAGGCTGGTTGTCAGTAGTAATAGATGAGTAGCTGTTACTGTATATAAGATGTGTGGATCTCATGTCTGATCACATGTAATTATATTATATATCAGTGATGTCAGTAACAGGGGGCGGGGCTGTGACAACCTCTCACACGATATACAGGCTGGTTGTCAGTAGTAATAGATGAATAGCTGTGACTGTATATAAGATGTGTGGATCTCATGTCTGATCACAGTGTAATTATATTATATATCAGTGATGTCAGTAACAGGGGGCGGGGCTGTGACAACCTCTCACACATGATATACAGGCTGGTTGTCAGTAGTAATAGATGAATAGCTGTCACTGTATATAAGATGTGTGGATCTCATGTCTGATCACAGTGTAATTATATTATATATAAGTGATGTCAGTAACAGGGGGCGGGGCTGTGACAACCTCTCACAGATGATATACAGGCTGGTTGTCAGTAGTAATAGATGAGTAGCTGTGACTGTATATAAGATGTGTGGATCTCATGTCTGATCACAGTGTAATTATATTATATATCAGTGATGTCAGTAACAGGGGGCGGGGCTGTGACAACCTCTCACACATGATATACAGGCTGGTTGTCAGTAGTAATAGAGGAATAGCTGTTACTGTATATAAGATGTGTGGATCTCATGTCTGATCACAGTGTAATTATATTATATATCAGTGATGTCAGTAACAGGGGGCGGGGCTGTGACAACCTCTCACACATGATATACAGGCAGGTTGTCAGTAGTAATAGATGAATAGCTGTTACTGTATATAAGATGAGTGGATCTCATGTCTGGTCACAATGTAATTATATTATATATCAGTGATGTCAGTAACAGGGGGCGGGGCTGTGACAACCTCTCACACATGATATACAGGCTGGTTGTCAGTAGTAATAGATGAATAGCTGTGACTGTATATAAGATGTGTGGATCTCATGTCTGATCACAATGTAATTATATTATATATCAGTGATGTCAGTAACAGGGGGCGGGGCTGTGACAACCTCTCACACATGATATACAGGCTGGTTGTCAGTAGTAATAGATGAATAGCTGTCACTGTATATAAGATGTGTGGATCTCATGTCTGATCACAGTGTAATTATATTATATATCAGTGATGTCAGTAACAGGGGGCGGAGCTGTGACAACCTCTCACACATGATATACAGGCTGGTTGTCAGTAGTAATAGATGAATAGCTGTGACTGTATATAAGATGTGTGGATCTCATGTCTGATCACAGTGTAATTATATTATATATCAGTGATGTCAGTAACAGGGGGCGGAGCTGTGACAACCTCTCACACATGATATACAGGCTGGTTGTCAGTAGTAATAGATGAGTAGCTGTTACTGTATATAAGATATGTGGATCTCATGTCTGATCACAATGTAATTATATTATATATCAGTGATGTCAGTAACAGGGGGCGGGGCTGTGACAACCTCTCACACATGATATACAGGCTGGTTGTCAGTAATAATAGATGAATAGCTGTTACTGTATATAAGATATGTGGATCTCATGTCTGATCACATGTAATTATATTATATATCAGTGATATCAGTAACAGGGGGCGGGGCTGTGACAACCTCTCACACATGATATACAGGCTGGTTGTCAGTAACAGGGGGCGGAGCTGTGACAACCTCTCACACATGATATACAGGCTGGTTGTCAGTAGTAATAGATGAATAGCTGTTACTGTATATAAGATGTGTGGATCTCATGTCTGATCACAGTGTAATTATATTATATATCAGTGATGTCAGTAACAGGGGGCGGAGCTGTGACAACCTCTCACACATGATATACAGGCTGGTTGTCAGTAGTAATAGATGAGTAGCTGTTACTGTATATAAGATATGTGGATCTCATGTCTGATCACAATGTAATTATATTATATATCAGTGATGTCAGTAACAGGGGGCGGGGCTGTGACAACCTCTCACACATGATATACAGGCTGGTTGTCAGTAATAATAGATGAATAGCTGTTACTGTATATAAGATGTGTGGATCTCATGTCTGATCACAGTGTAATTATATTATATATCAGTGATGTCAGTAACAGGGGGCGGGGCTGTGACAACCTCTCACACAGGATATACAGGCTGGTTGTCAGTAATAATAGATGAATAGCTGTTACTGTATATAAGATGTGTGGATCTCATGTCTGATCACAGTGTAATTATATTATATATCAGTGATGTCAGTAACAGGGGGCGGGGCTGTGACAACCTCTCACACATGATATACAGGCTGGTTGTCAGTAGTAATAGATGAATAGCTGTTACTGTATATAAGATGTGTGGATCTCATGTCTGATCACAGTGTAATTATATTATATATCAGTGATGTCAGTAACAGGGGGCGGGGCTGTGACAACCTCTCACACATGATATACAGGCTGGTTGTCAGTAGTAATAGATGAATAGCTGTCACTGTATATAAGATGTGTGGATCTCATGTCTGATCACAGTGTAATTATATTATATATCAGTGATGTCAGTAACAGGGGGCGGAGCTGTGACAACCTCTCACACATGATATACAGGCTGGTTGTCAGTAATAGATGAATAGCTGTGACTGTATATAAGATGTGTGGATCTCATGTCTGATCACATGTAATTATATTATACATCAGTGATGTCAGTAACAGGGGGCGGGGCTGTGACAACCCCTCACACATGATATACAGGCTGGTTGTCAGTAGTAATAGATGAATAGCTGTTACTGTATATAAGATGTGTGGATCTCATGTCTGATCACAATGTAATTATATTATATATCAGTGATGTCAGTAACAGGGGGCGGGGCTGTGACAACCTCTCACACATGATATACAGGCTGGTTGTCAGTAGTAATAGATGAGTAGCTGTGACTGTATATAAGATGTGTGGATCTCATGTCTGATCACAATGTAATTATATTATATATCAGTGATGTCAGTAACAGGGGGCGGAGCTGTGACAACCTCTCACACATGGTATACAGGCTGGTTGTCAGTAGTAATAGATGGATGGCTGTGACTGTATATAAGATGTGTGGATCTCATGTCTGATCACAGTGCAATTATATTATATATCAGTGATGTCAGTAACAGGGGGCGGAGCTGTGACAACCTCTCACACATGATATACAGGCTGGTTGTCAGTAACAGGGGGCGGGGCTGTGACAACCTCTCACACATGATATACAGGCTGGTTGTCAGTGGTAATAGATGAATATCTGTTACTGTATATAAGATGTGTGGATCTCATGTCTGATCACAGTGTAATTATATTATATATCAGTGATGTCAGTAACAGGGGGCGGAGCTGTGACAACCTCTCACACATGATATACAGGCTGGTTGTCAGTAGTAATAGATGAGGAGCTGTGACTGTACATAAGATGTGTGGATCTCATGTCTGATCACAGTGTAATTATATTATATATCAGTGATGTCAGTAACAGGGGGCGGAGCTGTGACAACCTCTCACACATGATATACAGGCTGGTTGTCAGTAGTAATAGATGGACGGCTGTTACTGTATATAAGATGTGTGGGTCTCATGTCTGATCACAGTGTAATTATATAATATATCAGTGATGTCAGTAACAGGGGGCGGGGCTGTGACAACCTCTCACACATGATATACAGGCTGGTTGTCAGTAGTAATAGATGAATAGCTGTTACTGTATATAAGATGTGTGGATCTCATGTCTGATCACAGTGTAATATTATATATCAGTGATGTCAGTAACAGGGGGCGGGGCTGTGACAACTTCTCACACATGATATACGGGCTGGTTGTCAGTAGTAATAAATGAATAGCTGTTACTGTATATAAGATGTGTGGATCTCATGTCTCATCACAGTGTAATTATATTATATATCAGTGATGTCAGTAACAGGGGGCGGAGCTGTGACAACCTCTCACACATGATATACAGACTGGTTGTCAGTAGTAATAGATGAATAGCTGTTACTGTATATAAGATGTGTGGATCTCATGTCTGATCACATGTAATTATATTATATATCAGTGATGTCAGTAACAGGGGGCGGGGCTGTGACAACCTCTCACACATGATATACAGGATGGTTGTCAGTAGTAATAGATGAATAGCTGTTACTGTATATAAGATGTGTGGATCTCATGTCTGATCACATGTAATTATATTATATATCAGTGATGTCAGTAACAGGGGGCGGGGCTGTGACAACCTCTCACACATGATATACAGGCTGGTGTCAGTAGTAATAGATGAATAGCTGTGACTGTATATAAGATGTGTGGATCTCATGTCTGATCACAATGTAATTATATTATATATCAGTGATGTCAGTAACAGGGGGCGGGGCTGTGACAACCTCTCACACATGATATACAGGCTGGTTGTCAGTAGTAATAGATGAATAGCTGTGACTGTATATAAGATGTGTGGATCTCATGTCTGATCACATGTAATTATATTATATATCATGGGATGTCAGTAACAGGGGGCGGGGCTGTGACAACCTCTCACACATGATATACAGGCTGGTTGTCAGTAGTAATAGATGAATAGCTGTGACTGTATATAAGATGTGTGGATCTCATGTCTGATCACAGTGTAATTATATTATATATCAGTGATGTCAGTAACAGGGGGCGGGGCTGTGACAACCTCTCACACATGATATACAGGCTGGTTGTCAGTAGTAATAGATGAATAGCTGTGACTGTATATAAGATGTGTGGATCTCATGTCTGATCACAGTGTAATTATATTATATATCAGTGATGTCAGTAACAGGGGGCGGGGCTGTGACAACCTCTCACACATGATATACAGGCTGGTTGTCAGTAGTAATAGATGAATAGCTGTTACTGTATATAAGATGTGTGGATCTCATGTCTGATTACATGTAATTATATTATATATCAGTGATGTCAGTAACAGGGGGCGGGGCTGTGACAACCTCTCACACATGATATACAGGCTGGTTGTCAGTAGTAATAGATGAATAGCTGTTACTGTATATAAGATGTGTGGATCTCATGTCTGATCACAGTGTAATTATATTATATATCAGTGATGTCAGTAACAGGGGGCGGGGCTGTGACAACCTCTCACACATGGTATACAGGCTGGTTGTCAGTAGTAATAGATGAATAGCTGTTACTGTATATAAGATGTGTGGATCTCATGTCTGATCACATGTAATTATATTATATATCAGTGATGTCAGTAACAGGGGGCGGAGCTGTGACAACCTCTCACACATGATATACAGGCTGGTTGTCAGTAGTAATAGATGGATGGCTGTTACTGTATATAAGATGTGTGGGTCTCATGTCTGATCACAGTGTAATTATATAATATATCAGTGATGTCAGTAACAGGGGGCGGGGCTGTGACAACCTCTCACACATGATATACAGGCTGGTTGTCAGTAGTAATAGATGAATAGCTGTTACTGTATATAAGATGTGTGGATCTCATGTCTGATCACAATGTAATTATATTATATGTCAGTGATGTCAGTAACAGGGGGCGGGGCTGTGACAACCTCTCACACATGATATACAGGCTGGTTGTCAGTAGTAATAGATGAATAGCTGTTACTGTATATAAGATGTGTGGATCTCATGTCTGATCACAGTGTAATTATATTATATATCAGCGATGTCAGTAACAGGGGGCGGGGCTGTGACAACCTCTCACACATGATATACAGGCTGGTTGTCAGTAGTAATAGATGAATAGCTGTTACTGTATATAAGATGTGTGGATCTCATGTCTGATCACAATGTAATTATATTATATATCAGTGATGTCAGTAACAGGGGGCGGGGCTGTGACAACCTCTCACACATGATATACGGGCTGGTTGTCAGTAGTAATAGATGAATAGCTGTTACTGTATATAAGATGTGTGGATCTCATGTCTGATCACAATGTAATTATATTATATATCAGTGATGTCAGTAACAGGGGGCGGGGCTGTGACAACCTCTCACACATGGTATACAGGCTGGTTGTCAGTAGTAATAGATGAGTAGCTGTTACTGTATATAAGATGTGTGGATCTCATGTCTGATCACAGTGTCATTATATTATATATCAGTGATGTCAGTAACAGGGGGCGGAGCTGTGACAACCTCTCACACATGATATACAGGCAGGTTGTCAGTAGTAATAGATGTATAGCTGTTACTGTATATAAGATGTGTGGATCTCATGTCTGATCACAGTGTAATTATATTATATATCAGTGATGTCAGTAACAGGGGGCGGGGCTGTGACAACCTCTCACACATAATATACAGGCCGGTTGTCAGTAGTAATAGATGAATAGCTGTGACTGTATATAAGATGTGTGGATCTCATGTCTGATCACAATGTAATTATATTATATATCAGTGATGTCAGTACAGGGGGCGGGGCTGTGACAACCTCTCACACATGATATACAGGCAGGTTGTCAGTAGTAATAGATGAATAGCTGTCACTGTATATAAGATGTGTGGATCTCATGTCTGATCACATGTAATTATATTATATATCAGTGATGTCAGTAACAGGGGGCGGGGCTGTGACAACCTCTCACACATGATATACAGGCTGGTTGTCAGTAACAGGGGGCGGGGCTGTGACAACCTCTCACACATGATATACAGGCTGGTTGTCAGTAGTAATAGATGAATAGCTGTGACTGTATATAAGATGTGTGGATCTCATGTCTGATCACAATGTAATTATATTATATATCAGTGATGTCAGTAACAGGGGGCGGGGCTGTGACAACCTCTCACACATGATATACAGGCTGGTTGTCAGTAGTAATAGATGAATAGCTGTGACTGTATATAAGATGTGTGGATCTCATGTCTGATCACAATGTAATTATATTATATATCAGTGATGTCAGTAACAGGGGGCGGAGCTGTGACAACCTCTCACACATGATATACAGGCTGGTTGTCAGTAGTAATAGATGAATAGCTGTTACTGTATATAAGATGTGTGGATCTCATGTCTGATCACATGTAATTATATTATATATCAGTGATGTCAGTAACAGGGGGCGGGGCTGTGACAACCTCTCACACATGATATACAGGCTGGTTGTCAGTAGTAATAGATGAATAGCTGTCACTGGATATAAGATGTGTGGATCTCATGTCTGATCACAATGTAATTATATTATATATCAGTGATGTCAGTAACAGGGGGCGGGGCTGTGACAACCTCTCACACATGATATACAGGCTGGTTGTCAGTAGTAATAGATGAATAGCTGTTACTGTATATAAGATGTGTGGATCTCATGTCTGATCACAGTGTAATTATATTATATATCAGTGATGTAACAGGGGGCGGAGCTGTGACAACCTCTCACACATGATATACAGGCTGGTTGTCAGTAGTAATAGATGAATAGCTGTGACTGTATATAAGATGGGTGGATCTCATGTCTGATCACAATGTAATTATATTATATATCAGTGATGTAACAGGGGGCGGAGCTGTGACAACCTCTCACACATGATATACAGGCTGGTTGTCAGTAGTAATAGATGAATAGCTGTTACTGTATATAAGATGTGTGGATCTCATGTCTGATCACAGTGTAATTATATTATATATCAGTGATGTCAGTAACAGGGGGCGGGACTGTGACAACCTCTCACACATGATACACAGGCTGGTTGTCAGTAGTAATAGATGAATAGCTGTTACTGTATATAAGATGTGTGGATCTCATGTCTGATCACAGTGTAATTATATTATATATCAGCGATGTCAGTAACAGGGGGCGGGGCTGTGACAACCTCTCACACATGATATACAGGCTGGTTGTCAGGAGTAATAGATGAATAGCTGTTACTGTATATAAGATGTGTGGATCTCATGTCTGATCACATGTAATTATATTATATATCAGTGATGTCAGTAACAGGGGGCGGGGCTGTGACAACCTCTCACACATGATATACAGTCTGGTTGTCAGTAGTAATAGAGGAATAGCTGTGACTGTATATAAGATGTGTGGATCTCATGTCTGATCACAATGTAATTATATTATATATCAGTGATGTCAGTAACAGGGGGCGGGGCTGTGACAACCTCTCACACATGATGTACAGGATGGTTGTCAGTAGTAATAGATGAATACCTGTGACTGTATATAAGATGTGTGGATCTCATGTCTGGTCACATGTAATAATATTATATATCAGTGATGTCAGTAACAGGGGGCGGGGCTGTGACAACCTCTCACACATGATATACAGGCTGGTTGTCAGTAGTAATAGATGAATAGCTGTTACTGTATATAAGATTTGTGGATCTCATGTCTGATCACAGTGTAATATTATATATCAGTGATGTCAGTAACAGGGGGCGGGGCTGTGACAACTTCTCACACATGATATACGGGCTGGTTGTCAGTAGTAATAAATGAATAGCTGTTACTGTATATAAGATGTGTGGATCTCATGTCTGATCACAGTGTAATTATATTATATATCAGTGATGTCAGTAACAGGGGGCGGAGCTGTGACAACCTCTCACACATGATATACAGGCTGGTTGTCAGTAGTAATAGATGAATAGCTGTTACTGTATATAAGATGTGTGGATCTCATGTCTGATCACATGTAATTATATTATATATCAGTGATGTCAGTAACAGGGGGCGGGGCTGTGACAACCTCTCACACATGATATACAGGATGGTTGTCAGTAGTAATAGATGAATAGCTGTTACTGTATATAAGATGTGTGGATCTCATGTCTGATCACATGTAATTATATTATATATCAGTGATGTCAGTAACAGGGGGCGGGGCTGTGACAACCTCTCACACATGATATACAGGCTGGTGTCAGTAGTAATAGATGAATAGCTGTGACTGTATATAAGATGTGTGGATCTCATGTCTGATCACATGTAATTATATTATATATCATGGGATGTCAGTAACAGGGGGCGGGGCTGTGACAACCTCTCACACATGATATACAGGCTGGTTGTCAGTAGTAATAGATGAATAGCTGTGACTGTATATAAGATGTGTGGATCTCATGTCTGATCACAGTGTAATTATATTATATATCAGTGATGTCAGTAACAGGGGGCGGGGCTGTGACAACCTCTCACACATGATATACAGGCTGGTTGTCAGTAGTAATAGATGAATAGCTGTGACTGAATATAAGATGTGTGGATCTCATGTCTGATCACAGTGTAATTATATTATATATCAGTGATGTCAGTAACAGGGGGCGGGGCTGTGACAACCTCTCACACATGATATACAGGCCAGTTGTCAGTAACAGGGGCGGGGCTGTGACAACCTCTCACACATGGTATACAGGCTGGTTGTCAGTAGTAATAGATGAATAGCTGTTACTGTATATAAGATGTGTGGATCTCATGTCTGATCACAATGTAATTATATTATATATCAGTGATGTCAGTAACAGGGGGCGGAGCTGTAACAACCTCTCTCACATGGTATACAGGCTGGTTGTCAGTAGTAATAGATGAATAGCTGTTACTGTATATAAGATGTGTGGATCTCATGTCTGATCACTGTGTAATTATATTATATATCAGTGATGTCAGTAACAGGGGGCGGGGCTGTGACAACCTCTCACACATGGTATACAGGCTGGTTGTCAGTAGTAATAGATGAATAGCTGTTACTGTATATAAGATGTGTGGATCTCATGTCTGATCACAATGTAATTATATTATATATCAGTGATGTCAGTAACAGGGGGCGGGGCTGTGACAACCTCTCACACGATATACAGGCTGGTTGTCAGTAGTAATAGATGAATAGCTGTTACTGTATATAAGATGTGTGGATCTCATGTCTGATCACAGTGTAATTATATTATATATCAGTGATGTCAGTACAGGGGGCGGGGCTGTGACAACCTCTCACACATGATATACAGGCTGGTTGTCAGTAGTAATAGATGAATAGCTGTGACTGTATATAAGATGTGTGGATCTCATGTCTGATCACAGTGTAATTATATTATATATCAGTGATGTCAGTAACAGGGGGCGGGGCTGTGACAACCTCTCACACATGATATACAGTCTGGTTGTCAGTAGTAATAGATGAATAGCTGTTACTGTATATAAGATGTGTGGATCTCATGTCTGATCACATGTAATTATATTATATATCAGTGATGTCAGTAACAGGGGGCGGGGCTGTGACAACCTCTCACACATGATATACAGGCTGGTGGTCAGTAGTAATAGATGAGTAGCTGTGACTGTATATAAGATGTGTGGATCTCATGTCTTATCACATGTAATTATATTATATATCAGTGATGTCAGTAATAGGGGGCCGGGCTGTGACAACCTCTCACACATGATATACAGGCTGGTTGTCAGTAACAGGGGGCGGGGCTGTGACAACCTCTCACACATGATATACAGGCTGGTTGTCAGTAGTAATAGATGAATAGCTGTTACTGTATATAAGATGTGTGGATCTCATGTCTGATCACAGTGTAATTATATTATATATCAGTGATGTCAGTAACAGGGGGCGGGGCTGTGACAACCTCTCACACATGATATACAGGCTGGTTGTCAGTAATAGATGAATAGCTGTGACTGTATATAAGATGTGTGGATCTCATGTCTGATCACATGTAATTATATTATATATCATGGGATGTCAGTAACAGGGGGCGGAGCTGTGACAACCTCTCACACATGATATACAGGCTGGTAGTCAGTAGTAATAGATGAATAGCTGTGACTGTATATAAGATGTGTGGATCTCATGTCTGATCGCAGTGTAATTATATTATATATCAGTGATGTCAGTAACAGGGGGCGGGGCTGTGACAACCTCTCACACATGATGTACAGGATGGTTGTCAGTAGTAATAGATGAATAGCTGTGACTGTATATAAGATGTGTGGATCTCATGTCTGATCACATGTAATTATATTATATATCAGTGATGTCAGTAACAGGGGGCGGAGCTGTGACAACCTCTCACACATGATATACAGGCTGGTAGTCAGTAGTAATAGATGAATAGCTGTGACTGTATATAAGATGTGTGGATCTCATGTCTGATCACAGTGTAATTATATTATATATCAGTGATGTCAGTAACAGGGGGCGGAGCTGTGACAACCTCTCACACATGATATACAGGCTGGTTGTCAGTAGTAATAGATGAATAGCTGTGACTGTATATAAGATGTGTGGATCTCATGTCTGATCACAATGTAATTATATTATATATCAGTGATGTCAGTAACAGGGGGCGGGGCTGTGACAACCTCTCACACATGATATACAGGCTGGTTGTCAGTAGTAATAGATGAATAGCTGTTACTGTATATAAGATGTGTGGATCTCATGTCTGATCACAGTGTAATTATATTATATATCAGTGATGTCAGTAACAGGGGGCGGGGCTGTGACAACCTCTCACACATGATATACAGGCTGGTTGTCAGTAGTAATAGATGAATAGCTGTTACTGTATATAAGATGTGTGGATCTCATGTCTGATCACAATGTAATTATATTATATATCAGTGATGTCAGTAACAGGGGGCGGGGCTGTGACAACCTCTCACACATGATATACAGGCTGGTTGTCAGTAGTAATAGATGAATAGCTGTGACTGTATATAAGATGTGTGGATCTCATGTCTGATCGCAGTGTAATTATATTATATATCAGTGATGTCAGTAACAGGGGGCGGGGCTGTGACAACCTCTCACACATGATGTACAGGATGGTTGTCAGTAGTAATAGATGAATAGCTGTTACTGTATATAAGATGTGTGGATCTCATGTCTGATCACAATGTAATTATATTATATATCAGTGATGTCAGTAACAGGGGGCGGGGCTGTGACAACCTCTCACACATGGTATACAGGCTGGTTGTCAGGAGTAATAGATGAATAGCTGTTACTGTATATAAGATGTGTGGATCTCATGTCTGATCACAGTGTAATTATATTATATATCAGTGATGTCAGTACAGGGGGCGGGGCTGTGACAACCTCTCACACATGATATACAGGCTGGTTGTCAGGAGTAATAGATGAATAGCTGTTACTGTATATAAGATGTGTGGATCTCATGTCTGATCACAGTGTAATTATATTATATATCAGTGATGTCAGTAACAGGGGGCGGGGCTGTGACAACCTCTCACACATGGTATACAGGCTGGTTGTCAGTAGTAATAGATGAATAGCTGTTACTGTATATAAGATGTGTGGATCTCATGTCTGATCACAGTGTAATTATATTATATATCAGTGATGTCAGTAACAGGGGGCGGGGCTGTGACAACCTCTCACACATGATATACAGGCTGGTTGTCAGTAGTAATAGATGAATAGCTGTTACTGTATATAAGATGTGTGGATCTCATGTCTGATCACATGTAATTATATTATATATCAGTGATGTCAGTAACAGGAGGCGGAGCTGTGACAACCTCTCACACATGATATACAGGCTGGTTGTCAGTAGTAATAGATGAATAGCTGTCACTGTATATAAGATGTGTGGATCTCATGTCTGATCACAGTGTAATTATATTATATATCAGTGATGTTAGTAACAGGGGGCGGGGCTGTGACAACCTCTCACACATGATATACAGGCTGGTTGTCAGTAGTAATAGATGAATAGCTGTCACTGTATATAAGATGTGTGGATCTCATGTCTGATCACAGTGTAATTATATTATATATCAGTGATGTCAGTAACAGGGGGCGGGGCTGTGACAACCTCTCACACATGATATACAGGCTGGTTGTCAGTAGTAATTGATGAATAGCTGTTACTGTATATAAGATGTGTGGATCTCATGTCTGATCACAATGTAATTATATTATATATCAGTGATGTCAGTAACAGGGGGCGGGGCTGTGACAACCTCTCACACATGATATACAGGCTGGTTGTCAGTAGTAATAGTTGAATAGCTGTTACTGTATATAAGATGTGTGGATCTCATGTCTGATCACAATGTAATTATATTATATATCAGTGATGTCAGTAACAGGGGGCGGGGCTGTGACAACCTCTCACACATGATATACAGGCTGGTTGTCAGTAGTAATTGATGAATAGCTGTTACTGTATATAAGATGTGTGGATCTCATGTCTGATCACAATGTAATTATATTATATATCAGTGATGTCAGTAACAGGGGGCGGGGCTGTGACAACCTCTCACACATGATATACAGGCTGGTTGTCAGTAACAGGGGGCGGAGCTGTGACAACCTCTCACACATGATATACGGGCTGGTTGTCAGTAGTAATAGATGAATAGCTGTTACTGTATATAAGATGTGTGGATCTCATGTCTGATCACAGTGTAATTATATTATATATCAGTGATGTCAGTAACAGGGGGCGGGGCTGTGACAACCTCTCACACATGATATACAGGCTGGTTGTCAGGAGTAATAGATGAATAGCTGTTACTGTATATAACATGTGTGGATCTCAAGTCTTATCACAGTGTAATTATATTATATATAAGTGATGTCAGTAACAGGGGGCGGAGCTGTGACAACCTCTCACACATGATATACAGGCTGGTTGTCAGTAGTAATAGATGAATAGCTGTGACTGTATATAAGATGTGTGGATCTCATGTCTGATCACATGTAATTATATTATATATCAGTGATGTCAGTAACAGGGGGCGGGGCTGTGACAACCTCTCACACATGATATACAGGCTGGTTGTCAGTAGTAATAGATGAAAAGCTGTGACTGTATATAAGATGTGTGGATCTCATGTCTGATCACATGTAATTATATTATATATCAGTGATGTCAGTAACAGGGGGCGGGGCTGTGACAACCTCTCACACATGATATACAGGCTGGTTGTCAGTAGTAATAGATGAATAGCTGTTACTGTATATAAGATGTGTGGATCTCATGTCTGATCACATGTAATTATATTATATATCAGTGATGTCAGTAACAGGGGGCGGGGCTGTGACAACCTCTCACACATGATATACAGGCTGGTTGTCAGTAGTAATAGATGAATAGCTGTTACAGTATATAAGATGTGTGGATCTCATGTCTGATCACAGTGTAATTATATTATATATCAGTGATGTCAGTACAGGGGGCGGAGCTGTGACAACCCCTCACAAATGATATACAGGCTGGTTGTCAGTAGTAATAGATGAATAGCTGTCACTGTATATAAGATGTGTGGATCTCATGTCTGATCACAGTGTAATTATATTATATATCAGTGATGTCAGTAACAGGGGGCGGGGCTGTGACAACCTCTCACACATGATATACAGGCTGGTTGTCAGTAGTAATAGATGAATAGCTGTCACTGTATATAAGATGTGTGGATCTCATGTCTGATCACAGTGTAATTATATTATATATCAGTGATGTCAGTAACAGGGGGCGGGGCTGTGACAACCTCTCACACATGATATACAGGCTGGTTGTCAGTAGTAATAGATGAATAGCTGTGACTGTATATAAGATGCGTGGATCTCATGTCTGATCACAGTGTAATTATATTATATATCAGTGATGTCAGTGTCAGGGGCGGAGCTGTGACAACCTCTCACACATGATATACAGGCTAGTTGTCAGTAGTAATAGATGAATAGCTGTTACTGTATATAAGATGTGTGGATCTCATGTCTGATCACAGTGTAATTATATTATATATCAGTGATGTCAGTGACAGGGGGCGGGGCTGTGACAACCTCTCACACATGATATACAGGCTGGTTGTCAGTAGTAATAGATGAATAGCTGTTACTGTATATAAGATGTGTGGATCTCATGTCTGATCACAGTGTAATTATATTATATATCAGTGATGTCAGTAACAGGGGGCGGGGCTGTGACAACCTCTCACACATGATATACAGGCTGGTTGTCAGTAGTAATTGATGAATAGCTGTGACTGTATATAAGATGTGTGGATCTCATGTCTGATCACAGTGTAATTATATTATATATCAGTGATGTCAGTAACAGGGGGCGGAGCTGTGACAACCTCTCACACATGATATACAGGCTGGTTGTCAGTAGTAATAGATGAATAGCTGTGACTGTATATAAGATGTGTGGATCTCATGTCTGATCGCAGTGTAATTATATTATATATCAGTGATGTCAGTAACAGGGGGCGGGGCTGTGACAACCTCTCACACATGATGTACAGGATGGTTGTCAGTAGTAATAGATGAATAGCTGTGACTGTATATAAGATGTGTGGATCTCATGTCTGATCACAGTGTAATTATATTATATATCAGTGATGTCAGTAACAGGGGGCGGGGCTGTGACAACCTCTCACACATGATATACAGGCTGGTTGTCAGTAGTAATTGATGAATAGCTGTGACTGTATATAAGATGTGTGGATCTCATGTCTGATCACAGTGTAATTATATTATATATCAGTGATGTCAGTAACAGGGGGCGGAGCTGTGACAACCTCTCACACATGATATACAGGCTGGTTGTCAGTAGTAATAGATGAATAGCTGTGACTGTATATAAGATGTGTGGATCTCATGTCTGATCACAATGTAATTATATTATATATCAGTGATGTCAGTAACAGGGGGCGGGGCTGTGACAACCTCTCACACAGGATATACAGGCTGGTTGTCAGTAGTAATAGATGAATAGCTGTTACTGTATATAAGATGTGTGGATCTCATGTCTGATCACAATGTAATTATATTATATATCAGTGATGTCAGTAACAGGGGGCGGGGCTGTGACAACCTCTCACACATGATATACAGGCTGGTTGTCAGTAGTAATAGATGAATAGCTGTTACTGTATATAAGATGTGTGGATCTCATGTCTGATCACAATGTAATTATATTATATATCAGTGATGTCATCAGTAACAGGGGGCGGGGCTGTGACAACCTCTCACACATGATATACAGGCTGGTGTCAGTAGTAATAGATGAATAGCTGTTACTGTATATAAGATGTGTGGATCTCATGTCTGATCACAATGTAATTATATTATATATCAGTGATGTCAGTAACAGGGGGCGGGGCTGTGACAACCTCTCACACATGATATACAGGCTGGTTGTCAGTAGTAATAGATGAATAGCTGTGACTGTATATAAGATGTGTGGATCTCATGTCTGATCGCAGTGTAATTATATTATATATCAGTGATGTCAGTAACAGGGGGCGGGGCTGTGACAACCTCTCACACATGATATACAGGCTGGCTGTCAGTGGTAATAGATGAATAGCTGTCACTGTATATAAGATGTGTGGATCTCATGTCTGATCACAGTGTAATTATATTATATATCAGTGATGTCAGTAACAGGGGGCGGGGCTGTGACAACCTCTCACACATGGTATACAGGCTGGTTGTCAGGAGTAATAGATGAATAGCTGTTACTGTATATAAGATGTGTGGATCTCATGTCTGATCACAGTGTAATTATATTATATATCAGTGATGTCAGTACAGGGGGCGGGGCTGTGACAACCTCTCACACATGATATACAGGCTGGTTGTCAGGAGTAATAGATGAATAGCTGTTACTGTATATAAGATGTGTGGATCTCATGTCTGATCACAGTGTAATTATATTATATATCAGTGATGTCAGTAACAGGGGGCGGGGCTGTGACAACCTCTCACACATGGTATACAGGCTGGTTGTCAGTAGTAATAGATGAATAGCTGTTACTGTATATAAGATGTGTGGATCTCATGTCTGATCACAGTGTAATTATATTATATATCAGTGATGTCAGTAACAGGGGGCGGGGCTGTGACAACCTCTCACACATGATATACAGGCTGGTTGTCAGTAGTAATAGATGAATAGCTGTTACTGTATATAAGATGTGTGGATCTCATGTCTGATCACAGTGTAATTATATTATATATCAGTGATGTCAGTGTCAGGGGCGGAGCTGTGACAACCTCTCACACATGATATACAGGCTGGTTGTCAGTAGTAATAGATGAATAGCTGTCACTGTATATAAGATGTGTGGATCTCATGTCTGATCACATGTAATTATATTATATATCAGTGATGTCAGTAACAGGAGGCGGAGCTGTGACAACCTCTCACACATGATATACAGGCTGGTTGTCAGTAGTAATAGATGAATAGCTGTCACTGTATATAAGATGTGTGGATCTCATGTCTGATCACAGTGTAATTATATTATATATCAGTGATGTCAGTAACAGGGGGCGGGGCTGTGACAACCTCTCATACATGATATACAGGCTGGTTGTCAGTAGTAATAGATGAATAGCTGTTACTGTATATAAGATGTGTGGATCTCATGTCTGATCACAGTGTAATTATATTATATATCAGTGATGTTAGTAACAGGGGGCGGGGCTGTGACAACCTCTCACACATGATATACAGGCTGGTTGTCAGTAGTAATAGATGAATAGCTGTCACTGTATATAAGATGTGTGGATCTCATGTCTGATCACAGTGTAATTATATTATATATCAGTGATGTCAGTAACAGGGGGCGGGGCTGTGACAACCTCTCACACATGATATACAGGCTGGTTGTCAGTAGTAATTGATGAATAGCTGTTACTGTATATAAGATGTGTGGATCTCATGTCTGATCACAATGTAATTATATTATATATCAGTGATGTCAGTAACAGGGGGCGGGGCTGTGACAACCTCTCACACATGATATACAGGCTGGTTGTCAGTAGTAATAGTTGAATAGCTGTTACTGTATATAAGATGTGTGGATCTCATGTCTGATCACAGTGTAATTATATTATATATCAGTGATGTCAGTAACAGGGGGCGGGGCTGTGACAACCTCTCACACATGATATACAGGCTGGTTGTCAGTAACAGGGGGCGGAGCTGTGACAACCTCTCACACATGATATACGGGCTGGTTGTCAGTAGTAATAGATGAATAGCTGTTACTGTATATAAGATGTGTGGATCTCATGTCTGATCACAGTGTAATTATATTATATATCAGTGATGTCAGTAACAGGGGGCGGGGCTGTGACAACCTCTCACACATGATATACAGGCTGGTTGTCAGGAGTAATAGATGAATAGCTGTTACTGTATATAACATGTGTGGATCTCAAGTCTTATCACAGTGTAATTATATTATATATAAGTGATGTCAGTAACAGGGGGCGGAGCTGTGACAACCTCTCACACATGATATACAGGCTGGTTGTCAGTAGTAATAGATGAATAGCTGTTACTGTATATAAGATGTGTGGATCTCATGTCTGATCACATGTAATTATATTATATATCAGTGATGTCAGTAACAGGGGGCGGGGCTGTGACAACCTCTCACACATGATATACAGGCTGGTTGTCAGTAGTAATAGATGAAAAGCTGTGACTGTATATAAGATGTGTGGATCTCATGTCTGATCACATGTAATTATATTATATATCAGTGATGTCAGTAACAGGGGGCGGGGCTGTGACAACCTCTCACACATGATATACAGGCTGGTTGTCAGTAGTAATAGATGAATAGCTGTTACTGTATATAAGATGTGTGGATCTCATGTCTGATCACATGTAATTATATTATATATCAGTGATGTCAGTAACAGGGGGCGGGGCTGTGACAACCTCTCACACATGATATACAGGCTGGTTGTCAGTAGTAATAGATGAATAGCTGTTACAGTATATAAGATGTGTGGATCTCATGTCTGATCACAGTGTAATTATATTATATATCAGTGATGTCAGTACAGGGGGCGGAGCTGTGACAACCCCTCACAAATGATATACAGGCTGGTTGTCAGTAGTAATAGATGAATAGCTGTCACTGTATATAAGATGTGTGGATCTCATGTCTGATCACAGTGTAATTATATTATATATCAGTGATGTCAGTAACAGGGGGCGGGGCTGTGACAACCTCTCACACATGATATACAGGCTGGTTGTCAGTAGTAATAGATGAATAGCTGTTACAGTATATAAGATGTGTGGATCTCATGTCTGATCACAGTGTAATTATATTATATATCAGTGATGTCAGTACAGGGGGCGGGGCTGTGACAACCTCTCACACATGATATACAGGCTGGTTGTCAGTAGTAATAGATGAATAGCTGTCACTGTATATAAGATGTGTGGATCTCATGTCTGATCACAGTGTAATTATATTATATATCAGTGATGTCAGTAACAGGGGGCGGGGCTGTGACAACCTCTCACACATGATATACAGGCTGGTTGTCAGTAGTAATAGATGAATAGCTGTGACTGTATATAAGATGTGTGGATCTCATGTCTGATCACAGTGTAATTATATTATATATCAGTGATGTCAGTGTCAGGGGCGGAGCTGTGACAACCTCTCACACATGATATACAGGCTAGTTGTCAGTAGTAATAGATGAATAGCTGTTACTGTATATAAGATGTGTGGATCTCATGTCTGATCACAGTGTAATTATATTATATATCAGTGATGTCAGTAACAGGGGGCGGGGCTGTGACAACCTCTCACACATGATATACAGGCAGGTTGTCAGTAGTAATAGATGAATAGCTGTGACTGTATATAAGATGTGTGGATCTCATGTCTGATCACAGTGTAATTATATTATATATCAGTGATGTCAGTAACAGGGGGCGGGGCTGTGACAACCTCTCACACATGATATACAGGCTGGTTGTCAGGAGTAATAGATGAATAGCTGTTACTGTATATAAGATGTGTGGATCTCATATCTGATCACAGTGTAATTATATTATATATCAGTGATGTCAGTAACAGGGGGCGGGGCTGTGACAACCTCTCACACATGATATACAGGCTGGTTGTCAGTAGTAGTAGATGAATAGCTGTGACTGTATATAAGATGTGTGGATCTCATGTCTGATCACAGTGTAATTATATTATATATCAGTGATGTCAGTAACAGGGGGCGGAGCTGTGACAACCTCTCACACATGATATACAGGCTGGTTGTCAGTAGTAATAGATGAATAGCTGTGACTGTATATAAGATGTGTGGATCTCATGTCTGATCACATGTAATTATATTATATATCAGTGATGTCAGTAACAGGGGGCGGGGCTGTGACAACCTCTCACACATGATATACAGGCTGGTTGTCAGTAGTAATAGATGAATAGCTGTTACTGTATATAAGATGTGTGGATCTCATGTCTGATCACAGTGTAATTATATTATATATCAGTGATGTCAGTAACAGGAGGCGGGGCTGTGACAACCTCTCACACATGATACACAGGCTGGTTGTCAGTAGTAATAGATGAATAGCTGTGACTGTATATAAGATGTGTGGATCTCATGTCTGATCACAATGTAATTATATTATATATCAGTGATGTCAGTAACAGGGGGCGGGGCTGTGACAACCTCACACATGATATACAGGCTGGTTGTCAGTAGTAATAGATGAATAGCTGTTACTGTATATAAGATGTGTGGATCTCATGTCTGATCACAATGTAATTATATTATATATCAGTGATGTCAGTAACAGGGGGCGGGGCTGTGACAACCTCTCACACATGATATACAGGCTGGTTGTCAGTAGTAATAGATGAATAGCTGTTACTGTATATAAGATGTGTGGATCTCATATCTGATCACAGTGTAATTATATTATATATCAGTGATGTCAGTAACAGGGGGCGGGGCTGTGACAACCTCTCACACATGATATACAGGCGGGTTGTCAGTAGTAATAGATGAATAGCTGTGACTGTATATAAGATGTGTGGATCTCATGTCTGATCACATGTAATTATATTATATATCAGTGATGTCAGTAACAGGGGGCGGGGCTGTGACAACCTCTCACACATGATATACAGGCGGGTTGTCAGTAGTAATAGATGAATAGCTGTTACTGTATATAAGATGTGTGGATCTCATGTCTGATCACAGTGTAATTATATTATATATCAGTGATGTCAGTAACAGGGGGCGGGGCTGTGACAACCTCTCACACATGATATACAGGCTGGTTGTCAGTAGTAATAGATGAATAGCTGTGACTGTATATAAGATGTGTGGATCTCATGTCTGATCACAGTGTAATTATATTATATATCAGTGATGTCAGTAACAGGGGGCGGAGCTGTGACAACCTCTCACACATGATATACAGGCTGGTTGTCAGTAGTAATAGATGAATAGCTGTTACTGTATATAAGATGTGTGGATCTCATGTCTGATCACAGTGTAATTATATTATATATCAGTGATGTCAGTAACAGGGGGCGGGGCTGTGACAACCTCTCACACATGATATACAGGCTGGTTGTCAGTAGTAATAGATGAATAGCTGTGACTGTATATAAGATGTGTGGATCTCATGTCTGATAACATGTAATTATATTATATATCAGTGATGTCAGTAACAGGGGGCGGGGCTGTGACAACCTCTCACACATGATATACAGGCTGGTTGTCAGTAGTAATAGATGAATAGCTGTGACTGTATATAAGATGTGTGGATCTCATGTCTGATAACATGTAATTATATTATATATCAGTGATGTCAGTAACAGGGGGCGGGGCTGTGACAACCTCTCACACATGATATACAGGCTGGTTGTCAGTAGTAATAGATGAATAGCTGTTACTGTATATAAGATGTGTGGATCTCATGTCTGATAACATGTAATTATATTATATATCAGTGATGTCAGTAACAGGGGGTGGGGCTGTGACAACCTCTCACACATGATATACAGGCTGGTTGTCAGTAGTAATAGATGAATAGCTGTTACTGTATATAAGATGTGTGGATCTCATGTCTGATCACAGTGTAATTATATTATATATCAGTGGTGTCAGTAACAGGGGGCGGGGCTGTGACAACTTCTCACACATGATATACAGGCTGGTTGTCAGTAGTAATAGATGAATAGCTGTTACTGTATATAAGATGTGTGGATCTCATGTCTGATCACAGTGTAATTATATTATATATCAGTGATGTCAGTAACAGGGGGCGGAGCTGTGACAACCTCTCACACATGATATACAGGCTGGTTGTCAGTAGTAATAGATGAATAGCTGTTACTGTATATAAGATGTGTGGATCTCATGTCTGATCACATGTAATTATATTATATATCAGTGATGTCAGTAACAGGGGGCGGGGCTGTGACAACCTCTCACACATGATATACAGGCTGGTTGTCAGTAGTAATAGATGAATAGCTGTTACTGTATATAAGATGTGTGGATCTCATGTCTGATCACAGTGTAATTATATTATATATCAGTGATGTCAGTAACGGGGCGGGGCTGTGACAACCTCTCACACATGATATACAGGCTGGTTGTCAGTAGTAATAGATGAATAGCTGTGACTGTATATAAGATGTGTGGATCTCATGTCTGATCACAGTGTAATTATATTATATATCAGTGATGTCAGTAACAGGGGGCGGGGCTGTGACAACCTCTCACACATGATATACAGGCTGGTTGTCAGTAGTAATAGATGAATAGCTGTGACTGTATATAAGATGTGTGGATCTCATGTCTGATCACATGTAATTATATTATATATCAGTGATGTCAGTAACAGGGGGCGGGGCTGTGACAACCCCTCACACATGATATACAGGCTGGTTGTCAGTAGTAATAGATGAATAGCTGTGACTGTATATAAGATGTGTGGATCTCATGTCTGATCACAGTGTAATTATATTATATAGCAGTGATGTCAGTAACAGGAGGCGGGGCTGTGACAACCTCTCACACATGATATACAGGCTGGTTGTCAGTAGTAATAGATGAATAGCTGTCCCTGTATATAAGATGTGTGGATCTCATGTCTGATCACAATGTAATTATATTATATATCAGTGATGTCAGTAACAGGGGGCGGGGCTGTGACAACCTCTCACACATGATATACAGGCGGGTTGTCAGCAGTAATAGATGGGGGGTGTCTGTGCTGGATATTCGGTCAGCGGCGCTGTGGGCGGAGTATCTTTATATATTAGGAGCGTGCTGAGTTTCGCTCTTCCCCTCCGCTGGGGCGTCCGCTCTGTTACCTCGTCCTCTGCCTGTCCCAGCTCCTTCTTCAACTCCTCCACCCGGAGCCGCAGCTTCTTCACCTCCCCCTCCATCTGCTCCAGGCGTCGGCCGGCGTGGGCGAGTTCTGCAGATTTTTCGTAATGTTGCTTCTTCATCTTGGCGTGATTATGGCGCAGATCAGACAACTCCTATGGTTAAAGGTCGAGATTAAACAGTGCGGCCGGGGGATGGGACAGAAGGTGATGACGGGGGAGGGCTCCATGGGTACGGCTATGCCCCCCCATGCACTAGGGCCGGGTGCGACTGCTACCCCATAACTTCTATCCACCTCTCTGGGGTATATGTGGGGGTCATCTGTCAGCAACCAGCGCGTGGTCCAGGGGGGGTCTCCCTGTAAATGAGGTGTATGGGTGGGGGGGGTCTCCCTGTATATGAGGTGTATGGGTGGGGGGGGTCTCCCTGTATATGAGGTGTATGGGTGGGGGGGGTCTCCCTGTATATGTGTATGGGGGGGGTCTCCCTGTATAGGAGGTTTATGGGGGTCTCCCTGTATATGAGGTGTATGGGGGGGGTCTCCCTGTATAGGAGGTTTATGGGGGTCTCCCTGTACATAAGGTGTATGGGGGGGTTCTCCCTGTATATGAGGTGAATGGGGGGTCCCCCTGTATATGAGGTGTATTGGTGTCTCCCTGTATAGGAGGTTTATGGGGGGTCTCCTTGTATATGAGGTGTATGGGGTCTCCCTGTATGAGGTGTATGTGGGTCTCCCTGTATAGGAGGTGTATGGGGGGGGGTCTCCCTGTATAGGAGGTTTATAGGGGGTCTCCTTGTATATGAGGTGTATGGGGTCTCCCTGTATATGAGGTGTATGTGGGTCTCCCTGTATAGGAGGTGTATGGGGGGGGGTCTCCCTGTATAGGAGGTGTACGGGGAGTCCCCCTGTATCTGTGTATGGGGTCTCCTTGTATATGAGGTGTATGGGGGTCTCCCTGTATAGGTGTATGGGGGTCTCCCTGTATAGGAGGTGTATCCCTGTATAGGTGTATGGGGGTCTCCCTGTATAGGAGGTGTATGGGGGTCTCCCTGTATAGGTGGTGTATGGGGGGGTCTCCCTGTATATGAGGTGTATGGGGGGGGGTCTCCCTGTATAGGAGTTTTATGGGGGTCTCCCTGTACATGAGGTGTATGGGGGGGGTTC
Organism: Rhinoderma darwinii; assembly: GCF_050947455.1. NCBI lineage: Eukaryota > Metazoa > Chordata > Amphibia > Anura > Rhinodermatidae > Rhinoderma > Rhinoderma darwinii. Next base: position 94,085 of record NW_027464230.1, read on the forward strand.
TCCCTGTATATGAGGTGAATGGGGGGTCCCCCTGTATATGAGGTGTATTGGTGTCTCCCTGTATAGGAGGTTTATGGGGGGTCTCCCTGTATATGAGGTGTATGGGGGTCTCCCTGTATAGGAGGTGTATGGGGGGGTCTCCCTGTATAGGAGGTGTACGGGGAGTCCCCCTTTATCTGTGTATGGGGGTCTCCTTGTATATGAGGTGTATCCCTGTATAGGTGTATGGGGGTCTCCCTGTATAGGTGTATGGGGGTCTCCCTGTATAGGAGGTGTATGGGGGGGTCTCCCTGTATAGGAGGTGTATGGGGGTCTCCCTGTATAGGAGGTTTATGGGGGGGTCCCCCTGTATAGGTGTATGGGGGTCTCCCTGTATAGGAGGTTTATGGGGGGTCTCCTTGTATATGAGGTGTATGGGGTCTCCCTGTATATGAGGTGTATGGGGGTCTCCCTGTATAGGTGGTGTATGGGGGGGTCTCCCTGTATATGAGGTGTATGGGGGTCTCCTTGTATAGGAGGTGTATTGGTGTCTCCCTGTATAGGAGGTTTATAGGGGGTCTCCTTGTATATGAGGTGTATGGGGGTCTCCCTGTATAGGAGGTGTATGGGGGGGTCCCCCTGTATAGGTGTATGGGGGTCTCCCTGTATAGGAGGTGTATGGGGGGGGTCCCCCTGTATAGGTGTATGGGGGTCTCCCTGTATAGGAGGTGTATGGGGGTCTCCCTGTATAGGTGTATGGGGGTCCCCCTGTATAGGAGGTGTATGGGGGTCTCCCTGTATAGGAGGTGTATGGGGGTCTCCCTGTATAGGAGGTTTATGGGGGGTCCCCCTGTATAGGTGTATGGGGGTCTCCCTGTATAGGAGGTTTATGGGGGGTCTCCTTGTATATGAGGTGTATGGGGTCTCCCTGTATATGAGGTGTATGGGGGTCTCCCTGTATAGGTGGTGTATGGGGGGGTCTCCCTGTATATGAGGTGTATGGGGGTCTCCCTGTATAGGAGGTGTATTGGTGTCTCCCTGTATAGGAGGTTTATAGGGGGTCTCCTTGTATATGAGGTGTATGGGGGTCTCCCTGTATAGGAGGTGTATGGGGGGGTCCCCCTGTATAGGTGTATGGGGGTCTCCCTGTATAGGAGGTGTATGGGGGGGGTCCTCCTGTATAGGTGTATGGGGGTCTCCCTGTATAGGAGGTGTATGGGGGTCTCCCTGTATAGGTGTATGGGGGTCCCCCTGTATAGGAGGTGTATGGGGGTCTCCCTGTATAGGAGGTGTATGGGGGTCTCCCTGTATAGGAGGTGTATGGGGGTCTCCCTGTATAGGAGGTGTATGGGGGTCTCCCTGTATAGGAGGTGTATGAGGGTCTCCCTGTATAGGAGGTGTATGGGGTCTCCCTGTATAGGAGGTGTATGGGGGGGTCTCCCTGTATAGGAGGTGTATGGGGGTCTCCCTGTATAGGAGGTGTATGGGGGTCTCCCTGTATAGGAGGTGTATGGGGGTCTCCCTGTAGAGGAGGTGTATGGGGGGGGTCTCCCTGTATAGGAGGTGTACGGGGAGTCCCCCTGTATCTGTGTATGGGGGTCTCCTTGTATATGAGGTGTATGGGGGTCTCCCTGTATAGGTGTATGGGGGTCTCCCTGTATAGGAGGTGTATCCCTGTATAGGTGTATGGGGGTCTCCCTGTATAGGAGGTGTATGGGGGTCTCCCTGTATAGGAGGTGTATGGGGGTCTCCCTGTATAGGAGGTGTATGGGGGTCTCCCTGTATAGGAGGTGTATGGGGGTCTCCCTGTATAGGAGGTGTATGGGGGTCTCCCTTCTCCTTACCTTGTTCTTCTCGAGCAGCTCTTCTTGTATGGACTTCAGGTCAGTGTCCAGTGCGCTGGCGGTTTGTCTTCTTTTACAGGTCAGACTCTCCTCCAGGTCCTGGATCTGGAGCCGCAGCTTCTTGTTCTCTCGTTCTAGATTGAGTTTCTCAGTCTCGAGTCTCTCCCGCCGGCCCCACTCCTCCGCGTTCTCCGCCTGAGCCCCCTCCATCTATAAACACCATCAGAAACGCCCAGATGAGAAAGCAGGGCCAGGACACGGGGGTGACAACGGTGATAATGGTGGACAGGTACCTCCGCCCTCAGCTCCGCCAGCTTCTTATCCATGCTGGAGCGGACCCCCAACTCATCCTGCAGATCTTCAGAGATCCGACCCAACTCATCCTGGTGCCGGTCTCTGAGGAGGGTAATCTGGAGAAACAGAGACATGTGTCACATCCGCCCCAGGGGCACGCCGCCATCATACCAGCCTAGAAGGAGTCCTAAATCACAGGTGGCCCCTCCCTCATGAGATGACTCCGCCCACAAGTCATATTCCTGCTGCTCCGACTATACACCGAAATATCCCCACCCTTATAACAGATGACTCCGCCCACAAGTCATATTCCTCCTGCTCCGACTATACACTGATATAGCCCCACCCTTATAACAGATGACTCCGCCCACAAGTCATACTCCTCCTGCTCTGACTATACACTGATATAACCCCACCCCTATAACAGATGACTCCGCCCACAGTCATACTCCTCCTGCTCCGACTATATACCGAAATAGCCCCACCCTTATAACAGATGACTCCGCCCACAAGTCATACTCCTCCTGCTTTGACTATACACTGATATAGCCCCACCCCTATAACAGATGACTCCGCCCACAAGTCATACTCCTCCTGCTCTGACTATACACTGATATAGCCCCACCCCTATAACAGATGACTCCGCCCACAAATCCTATTCCTCCTGCTCTGACTATACACTGATATACCCCACCCCTATAACAGATGACTCCGCCCACAAGTCATACTCCTCCTAGTCTGACTATACACTGATATAGCCCCACCCTTATAACAGATGACTCCGCCCACAAGTCATACTCCTCCTGCTTTGACTATACACTGATATAGCCCCACCCTTATAACAGATGACTCCGCCCACAAGTCATACTCCTCCTGCTTTGACTATACACTGATATAGCCCCACCCTTATAACAGATGACTCCGCCCACAAGTCATACTCCTCCTGCTTTTGACTATACACTGATATAGCCCCACCCTTATAACAGATGACTCCGCCCACAAGTCATACTCCTCCTGCTCTGACTATACACCGATATAGCCCCACCCTTATAATAGATGACTCCGCCCACAAGTCATACTCCTCCTGCTCTGACTATACACGGATATAGCCCCACCCCTATAACAATATGACTCCGCCCACAAGTTATTCTCCTCCTGCTCTGACTATACACTGATATAGCCCCACCCCTATAAAAAATGACTCCGCCCACAAATCCTATTCCTGCTGCTCTGACTATACACTGATATAGCCCCACACCATAACAGATGACTCCGCCCACAAGTCATATTCCTCCTAGTCTGACTATACACTGGATATAGCCCCATCCCTATAACAGATGACTCCGCCCACAAGTCATACTCCTCCTGCTCTGACTATACACTGATATAGCCCCACCCTTATAACAGATGACTCCGCCCACAAGTCATATTCCTCCTGCTCTGACGATACACTGATACAGCCCCACCCCTATAACAGATGACTCCGCCCACAAGTCATACTCCTCCTGCTTTGACTATACACTGATATAGCCCCACCCTTATAATAGATGACTCCGCCCACAAGTCCAATTCCTGCTGCTCTGACTATACACTGATATAGCCCCACCCTTATAACAGATGACTCCGCCCACAAGTCATATTCCTCCTGCTCGGACTATACACTGATATAGCCCCACCCTTATAACAGATGACTCCGCCACAAGTCATACTCCCCCTGCTCTGACTATACGCCGATATAGCCCCACCCCTATAACAGATGACTCCGCCCACAAGTCATATTCCTCCTGCTCCGACTATACACCGATATAGCCCCACCCTTATAATAGATGACTCCGCCCACAAGTCATATTCCTCCTGCTCCGACTATACACCGATATACCCCCACCCTTATAATAGATGACTCCGCCCACAAGTCATACTCCTCCTGCTCTGACTATACACTGATATAGCCCCACCCCTATAACAGATGACTCCGCCCACAAGTCATACTCCTCCTAGTCTGACTATACACTGATATAGCCCCACCCCTATAACAGATGACTCCGCCCACAAGTCATATTCCTCCTAGTCTGACTATACACTGATATAGCCCCACCCCTATAACAGATGACTCCGCCCACAAGTCATACTCCTCCTGCTTTGACTATACACTGATATAGCCCCACCCTTATAACAGATGACTCCGCCCACAAGTCATATTCTCCTCCTGCTCCGACTATACACCGATATACCCCCACCCTTATAACAGATGACTCCGCCCACAAGTCATACTCCTCCTGCTCTGACTATACACTGATATAGCCCCACCCCTATAACAGATGACTCCGCCCACAAGTCTTATTCCTGCTGCTCTGACTATACACCGATATAGCCCCACCCCTATAACAGATGACTCCGCCCACAAGTCTTATTCCTGCTGCTCTGACTATACACTGATATAGCCCCACCCTTATAACAGATGACTCCGCCCACAAGTCATACTCCTCCTGCTTTGACTATACACTGATATAGCCCCACCCCTATAACAGATGACTCCGCCCACAAGTCATACTCCTCCTGCTTTGACTATACACTGATATAGCCCCACCCTTATAACAGATGACTCCGCCCACAAGTCTTATTCCTGCTGCTCTGACTATACACCGATATAGCCCCATCCCTATAACAGATGACTCCGCCCACAAGTCTTATTCCTGCTGCTCTGACTATACACTGATATAGCCCCACCCTTATAACAGATGACTCCGCCCACAAGTCATATTCCTCCTGCTCTGACTATACACTGATATAGCCCCACCTTATAACAGATGACTCCGCCCCACAAGTCATACTCCTCTTGCTCTGACTATACACTGATATAGCCCCACCCTTATAACAGATGACTCCGCCCACAAGTCATACTCCTCCTGCTTTGACTATACACTGATACAGCCCCACCCCTATAACAGATGACTCCGCCCACAAGTCATACTCCTCCTGCTTTGACTATACACTGATATAGCCCCACCCTTATAATAGATGACTCCGCCTATAAGTCCTATTCCTGCTGGTCTGACTATACACTGATATAGCCCCACCCCTATAACAGATGACTCCGCCCACAAGTCTTATTCCTGCTGCTCTGACTATACACTGATATAGCCCCACCCTTATAACAGATGACTCCGCCCACAAGTCATATTCCTCCTAGTCTGACTATACACTGATATAGCCCCACCCCTATAACAGATGACTCCGCCCACAAGTCATACTCCTCCTGCTTTGACTATACACTGATATAGCCCCACCCTTATAATAGATGACTCCGCCCACAAGTCCTATTCCTGCTGCTCTGACTATACACTGATATAGCCCCACCCCTATAACAGATGACTCCGCCCTCAGGCCATATCCTCCTGCTCTGACTATCCACTGATATAGCCCCACCCCTATAACAGATGACTCCGCCCTCAGGCCATATTCCTCCTGCTCTGACTATACACTGATATAGGAGCCCCACCCCTATAACAGATGACTCCGCCTCAGCCATATTCCTCCTGCACTGACTATACACTGATATAGCCCCACCCCTAAAACAGATGACTCCGCCCACAAGTCATACTCCTCCTGCTTTGACTATACACTGATATAGCCCCACCCCTTATAATAGATGACTCCGCCCACAAGTCCTATTCCTGCTGCTCTGACTATACACTGATATAGCCCCACCCTATAACAGATGACTCCGCCCTCAGGCCATATTCCTCCTGCTGACTATACACCTGATATAGCCCCACCCCTATAACAGATGACTCCGCCCTCAGGCCATATTCCTCCTGCTCTGACTATACACTGATATAGCCCCACCCCTATAACAGATGACTCCGCCCTCAGGCCATATTCCTCCTGCACTGACTATACACTGATATAGCCCCACCCCTATAACAGATGACTCCGCCCACAAGTCATACTCCTGCTTTGACTATACACTGATACAGCCCCACCCCTATAACAGATGACTCCGCCCACAAGCATACTCCTCCTGCTTGACTATACACTGATATAGCCCCACCCTTATAATAGATGACTCCGCCCAAAAGCCATACTCCTCCTGCTTTGACTATACACTGATATAGCCCCACCCTTATAATAGATGACTCCGCCCACAAGTCCTATTCCTGCTGCTCTGACTATACACTGATATAGCCCCACCCCTATATCAGATGACTCCGCCCCAGGCCATATTCCTCCTACTTTGACTATACACTGATATAGCCCCACCCTTATAATAGATGACTCCGCCCACAAGTCCTATTCCTCCTGCTCTGACTATACACTGATATAGCCCCACCCCTATAACAGATGACTCCGCCCACAAGTCCTATATGTATATAGTGTAGACCTGTTCCCGGCGCTGTATATTTTTGCTGGTACCTGAGTGACGGCCTCCTGCCTGGACTTGCAGAGCTCCTCACATTTCATCCTCCACTGCTGATCTCGGTCTCCATCTTCTCCATGGTCTTCTTACGTAGAAGCGTCTTGTCTCTATAGAGCGGGATCATGAAGAAGGAGCTGGTCAGTGTGCGGAGGGGACAGCAGTGA
>NW_027464230.1:100982-132469 GCF_050947455.1 Rhinoderma darwinii
CCCATATATACATCCCATATATACATCTCATATATACATCCCATATATACACCCCATATATACAGCCCATATATACATCCCATATATACATCCCATATATACATCTCATATATACATCCCATATATACACCCCATATATACATCCAATATATACAGCCCATATATACACCCCATATATACATCCAATATATACAGCCCATATATACACCCCATATATACATCCCATATATACACCCCATATATACATCCAATATATACAGCCCATATATACAGCTTGTAGCTCACTCTCTCTCCTGTAGAAGAGTCTTCTGGCTCTCGTCTAGTCGCAGTTTCAGGGCAGTAATCTTCGGTGCCTCCTCGTCAGTGGGGTCCTCCCAGTGCCGGGGTCTCGGGCTGCGGGACGGGCTGCCGTTGTGCTGTTCACCGCCCTCTGGTCGCAGGTCTTCTCGACGTCCAGCTCCTGAAATCAGAAGTTGGCCGTGAGAATAAGCAGTTTGGCGCGGGAGGGGGAGACGCCTGCACGAGTCTCATTTACCTCATCTCCTGCGCAGATGGTTAAATCTACTGTGGTTGCTGCACAAGCTGCAAATAAGAAATCCGTGGTGGCCTCTGTGCCCGGGAACAGTGACATTCCTGTAAAAGTAACATCTGCCGATCACCAGGAAAAAACCGCAATCACACGGCAGTAACGCTGCACAGAAAGAGAGCGGCTGCAGCTTTAGTAGCAACCACAGGAGATGTGAGACCCCCTGACATATCCCTGGCTGCTAACCTTGATCCTGAGGGGTTTGTCGGTGTCCACGTCCCGCACCGGCTCCTCGGCGGTCAGTTGCTCTTTGTGTCTCTCCACCTCTCTGCGGAGTTGCTCCACCTCGGTGCCGACTTCCTGCCGTTCCCTCTTCAGGGCGCTCAGTTCTTTGCTCAGGACCTCCAGTCGGTTGCGGAGCTGCCCCCCGTCCTCTCTGGCCTTGTTGCGCTCGGCTCGGACTTTACTCCACTTCTCTCTCCAGTTGGCTGTGCAGTCGGACCACCAGCGCATGGTCTTCTCCATCTGAGCCGTTCGCGCCCGGGCTTCTTCTAGTTCTCGTTGTCGCAGCTCCTCACGACTTTCCCAGTCTCCGTCAGACAAAGGACCGGCAGTGTGGGGGATGGGAGAAGGTGGAAGACTCTTTGGTGAAGGGGTAAGAGAGTCTGGAAGTGGCATCCGTTCAGGCGGAGCGCTTCCCAAACTACAGAGGAGCTCCGAGCTCTGCAATAGAAGAGGAGAGTCCACCAGCCGGGGGCTCGGACCGCTGCTCTGACTCATAGTGACCACAGAGCGGTTACCTGCCCAGGGGGAGGAGTCATTAATGTCTGAGGGGGATGGGCTCCCGAAACTGGAGACACTGAACCCCCTGAGACGGCGCCGGGACAAGAGCGACCAGAAAATACCAGTAACCTGACGAGTGCTGAAGACGAGGAGTCGCTCCACTATCTGACGTCCGGGCGGAGAAGAGAAGTCACACCTGACAAAGAGCAGAAATATCATCAATTCACTGGTCTGGAAGAAGAAGAAACGATCAGCGTGAAGAGCAGCGGCAACCGGGAGAGAGCAGTGTGAAGATAAGCGGTGACCGGTATAGAGCAGGATGAAGATAAGAGGTGACCGGTATAATGCAGGATGAAGATAAGCGGTCACTGGTATAGAGCAGGATGAGAAGCAGTGACTGGTATAGAGCAGGATAAAGATAAGCGGTGACTGGTATAGAGCAGGATAAAGTTAAGCGGTGACCAGTATAGAGCAGGATAAAGATAAGCGGTGACCGGTATTGGGACAGGATGAAGATAAGCGGTGACCGGTATAGAGCAGGATGAAGATAAGAGGTGACCGGTATAGAGCAGGATGAAGATAAGCGGTGACCGGTATAGAGCAGGATGAAGATAAGCGGTGAGCGGTATAGAGCAGGATAAATATAAGCGGTGACCGCTATAGAGCAGGATGAAGATAAGCGGTATAGAGCAGGATGAAGATAAGCGGTGAGCGGTATAGAGCAGGATGAAGATAAGCAGGATAGAGCAGGATGAAGATAAGCGGTATAGAGCAGGATGAAGATAACCAGGATAGAGCAGGATGAAGATAAGCGGTATAGAGCAGGATGAAGATAAGCGGTATAGAGCAGGATGAAGATAACCGCAGGATGAAGATAAGCAGGATAGAGCAGGATGAAGATAACCAGGATAGAGCAAGATGAAGATAAGCAGGATAGAGCAGGATGAAGATAACCGCAGGATGAAGATAAGCAGGATAGAGCAGGATGAAGATAACCAGGATAGAGCAAGATGAAGATAAGCAGGATAGAGCAGGATGAAGATAAGAGGTGACCGGTATAGAGCAGGATGAAGATAAGCGGTATAGAGCAGGATGAAGATAAGCAGGATAGAGCAGGATGAAGATAAGCAGGATGAAGATAAGCAGGATAGAGCAGGGGTCCTCTCACTGAGCAGTCTTGATTATATGGAGACCAGACTACAGGACACAATATCTGTTACAGATTATGTTATTCTACGCCCGGCCTTCCATTATTACCACTACCTGCAGCTACTACTTTCCCCAATATGTGCAGCCCTAACTAATGGGACGTCACCACGCAGAATTCCAGCCTCTCTTGTGGTTTGGATGCAGTTTTATATGTGGAATTATTACAGAAAAGCCACGCGGGACACAGGACCCCAACTGTATATAAGACAATTACACCGCCACTTCCAGTACATGTTCCTCTATACTACACCTGGACTATATACACTGTACTCCTGTATATACACACAGTACCAAGGGGGGGGGGGTAAAATGTGCACAAATGTAATATAGGGTCTAGTATACAGGGTACAGTGTATACAATATTGGGGTGTGGTATATATAGTCCAGGTGTAGTATACAGGAGTACAGTGTATATAATATTTGGGTGCAGTGTATATATTACAGTGTGGAGTATGTGTCAGGTGTAGTATGTGTCGGGTGTAGTATGAGTCGGGTGTAGTATGTGTCGGGTGTAGTATGTGTCGAGTGTAGTATACAGGGTGTAGTATGTGTCGGGTGTAGTATGTGTCGTGTGTAGTATGTGTCGGCTGTAGTATACAGGGTGTAATATTTGTCAGGTGTAGTATGTGTCGGGTGTAGTATGTGTCAAGTGTAGTATACAGGGTGTAGTATATGTCATGTGTAGTATACAGGGTGTAGTATGTGTCATGTGTAGTATACAGGGTGTAGTATGTGTCGGATGTAATATGCCAGGTGTAGTATACAGAGAGCCGTATGTGTCGGGTGTAGTATGTGTCGGGTGGAGTATATGTCGAGTTTAGTATGTGTCAGGTGTAGTATACAGGGTGTAGTATACAGGGTGTAGTATACAGGGTCTAGTATGTGTCGGGTGTAGTATACAGGGGGCAGTATACAGAGTGTAGTATGTGTCGGGTGTAGTATTTGTCGGGTGTAGTATACAGGGTGTAGTATGTGTCGGGAGTAGTATGTGTCGGGTGTAGTATACAGGGTGTAGTATGTGTCGGGTGTAGTATGTGTCGGGTGTAGTATACAGGGTGTATTATACAGGGAATAGTAGGTGTCAGGTGTAGTATACAGAGTGCAGTATGTGTCGGGTGCAGAATAAGAGGGTGTAGTATACGGGGTATAGTATGTGTCAAATGTAGTATACAGGGCGCAGTATGTGTCGGGTGTGGTATACAGGGTGTAATATACAGAGTAGAATGTGTCGGGTGTAGTATGTGTCAGGTGTAGTATACAGAGTGTAGTATGTGTCGGGTGTAGTATGTGTCGGGTGGAGTATATGTCGGGTGTAGTATGTGTCGGGTGTAGTATATGTCGGGTGTAGAATATGTCGGGTGTAGTATATGTCGGGTGTAGTATACAGGGTGTAATATACAGAGTAGAATGTGTCGGGTGTAGTATGTGTCAGGTGTAGTATACAGAGTGTAGTATGTGTCGGGTGTAGTATGTGTCGGGTGGAGTATATGTCGGGTGTAGTATGTGTCGGGTGGAGTATATGTCGGGTGTAGTATATGTCGGGTGTAGTATATGTCGGGTATAGTATGTGTCGGGTGTAGTATATGTCGGGTGTAGTATGTATCGAGTGTAGTATGTATCGAGTGTAGTATGTGTCGGGTGTAGTATATGTCGGGTAGTATGTGTCATGCGTAGTATGTGTCGGGTGTAGTATGTGTCGGGTGTAGTATGTGTCGGGTGTAGTATGTGTCGGGTGTAGTATGTGTCGGGTGTAGTATGTGTCGGGTGGTATCAGTCAGGTGTAGTATACAGAGTGTAGTTTGTATCGGGTGTAGCATGTGTCGGGTGTAGTATACAGGGTGTAGTATATGTCGGGTGTAGTATGTGTCATGTGTAGTATGTGTCGGGTGTAGTATGTGTCGGGTGTAGTATGTGTCGGGTGTAGTATGTGTCGGGTGTAGTATGTGTCGGGTGTAGTATGTGTCGGGTGTAGTATGTGTCGGGTGTAGTATGTGTCGGGTGTAGTATGTGTCGGGTGTAGTATGTGTCATGTGTAGTATATGTCGGGTGTAGTAAATGTCGGGTGTAGTATGTATCGGGTGTAGTATGTGTCATGTGTAGTATGTGTCGGGTAGTATGTGTCATATGTGTCGGGTGTAGTATGTGTCATGTGTAGTATGTGTCGGGTGTAGTATGTGTCATGTGTAGTATGTGTCGGGTGTAGTATGTATCGGCTGTAGTATGTGTCGGGTGCAGTATGTGTCGGGTGTAGTATGTGTCGGGTGTAGTATGTGTCGGGTGTAGTATGTGTCGGGTGTAGTATGTGTCGGGTGTAGTATGTGTCAGGTGTAGTATGTGTCGGGTGTAGTATGTGTCAGGTGTAGTATGTGTCGGGTGTAGTATGTGTCAGGTGTAGTATGTGTCGGGTGTAGTATGTGTCAGGTGTAGTATGTGTCGGGTGTAGTATGTGTCAGGTGTAGTATGTATCGGCTGTAGTATGTGTCGGGTGCAGTATGTGTCGGGTGTAGTATGTGTCAGGTGTAGTATGTGTCGGGTGTAGTATGTGTCATGCGTAGTATGTGTCGGGTGTAGTATGTGTCAGGTGTAGTATGTGTCGGATGTAGTATGTGTCATGCGTAGTATGTGTCAGATGTAGTATGTGTCGGGTGTAGTATGTATCAGGTGTAGTATGTGTCGGGTGTAGTATGTGTCAGGTGTAGTATGTGTCGGATGTAGTATGTGTCATGCGTAGTATGTGTCAGATGTAGTATGTGTCGGGTGTAGTATGTGTCGGGTGTAGTATGTGTCGGGTGTAGTATGTGTCGGGTGTAGTATCTGTCAGGTGTAGTATACAGGGTGTAGTTTGTATCGGGTGTAGTATACAGGGTGTAGTATATGTCGGGTGTAGTATGTGTCATGTGTAGTATGTGTCATGTGTAGTATGTGTCGGGTGTAGTATGTGTCGGGTGTAGTATACAAGGTCTAGTATGTATCGGGTGTAGTATACAGGGTGTATTATACAGGGAATAGTATGTGTCGGGTGTAGTATGTGTCGGATTTAGTATGCAGAGTGTAGTTTAGAAAGTGTGGTATGTGTCGGGTGTAGTATACAGGGTCTAGTATGTGTCAGGTGTAGTATACAGGGCGCAGTATACAGAGTGTAGTAAGTGTCGGGTGTAGTATTTGTCGGGTGTAGTATACAGGGTGTAATATACAGAGTAGAATGTGTCGGTTGTAGTATGTGTCAGGTGTAGTATGTGTCGGGTTGAGTATACAGGATGTAGTATCTGTCGGGTGTAGTATCTGTCGGGTGTAGTATGTGTCGGGTGTAGTATGCGTCGGGTGTAGTATGTGTCGGGTGTAGTATACAGAGTGTAGTATGTGTCGGGTTGAGTATACAGGATGTAGTATGTGTCGGGTGTAGTATCTGTCGGGTGTAGTATGTATGGGCTGTAGTATGTGTCGGGTATAGTATGTGTCGGGTGTAGCATGTGTCGGGTGTAGCATGTGTCGGGTGTAGCATGTGTCGGGTGAAGTATACAGGATGTAGTATGTGTCGGGTGTAGTATACATAGTGTAGTTTGTGTCGGGTGTAGCATGTGTCAGGTGTAGTATGTGTCGGGTGCAGTATACAGGGTGTAGTATATGTCGGATGTAGTATGCCGGGCGTAGCATATAGAGTGCAGTATGTGTCGGGTGTAGTATATGTCGGGTGTAGTATTTGTTGGGTGTAGTATACAGGGTATATTATACAGGATATAGTAAGTGTCGGGTGTAGTATGTGTCGGGTTTAGTATGTGTCGGGTGTAGTATGTGTCGGGTGTAGTATACAAGGTGTATTATGTGTCTGGTGTAGTATATAGAGTGTAGTATGTGTCGGTGTAGTATGTGTCGGGTGTAGTATGTGCCGGGTGTAGTATGTGTCGGGTATAGTATACAGGGTGTAGTATGTGTCAGGTGTAGTATGTGTAGGGTGTAGTGTACAGAGTGTAGTATGTGTCGGGTGTAGTATTTGTTCGGTCTAGTATACAGGGTCTAGTATGTGTCGGGTGTAGTATACAGGGTGCAGTATACAGAGTGTAGTATGTGTCGGGTGTAGTATGTGTCGGGTGTAGTATACAAGGTCTAGTATGTATCGGGTGTAGTATACAGGGTGTATTATACAGGGAATAGTATGTGTCGGGTGTAGTATGTGTCGGATTTAGTATGCAGAGTGTAGTTTAGAAAGTGTGGTATGTGTCGGGTGTAGTATACAGGGTCTAGTATGTGTCAGGTGTAGTATACAGGGCGCAGTATACAGAGTGTAGTAAGTGTCGGGTGTAGTATTTGTCGGGTGTAGTATACAGGGTGTAATATACAGAGTAGAATGTGTCGGTTGTAGTATGTGTCAGGTGTAGTATGTGTCGGGTTGAGTATACAGGATGTAGTATCTGTCGGGTGTAGTATCTGTCGGGTGTAGTATGTGTCGGGTGTAGTATGCGTCGGGTGTAGTATGTGTCGGGTGTAGTATACAGAGTGTAGTATGTGTCGGGTTGAGTATACAGGATGTAGTATGTGTCGGGTGTAGTATCTGTCGGGTGTAGTATGTATGGGCTGTAGTATGTGTCGGGTATAGTATGTGTCGGGTGTAGCATGTGTCGGGTGTAGCATGTGTCGGGTGTAGCATGTGTCGGGTGAAGTATACAGGATGTAGTATGTGTCGGGTGTAGTATACATAGTGTAGTTTGTGTCGGGTGTAGCATGTGTCAGGTGTAGTATGTGTCGGGTGCAGTATACAGGGTGTAGTATATGTCGGATGTAGTATGCCGGGCGTAGCATATAGAGTGCAGTATGTGTCGGGTGTAGTATATGTCGGGTGTAGTATTTGTTGGGTGTAGTATACAGGGTATATTATACAGGATATAGTAAGTGTCGGGTGTAGTATGTGTCGGGTTTAGTATGTGTCGGGTGTAGTATGTGTCGGGTGTAGTATACAAGGTGTATTATGTGTCTGGTGTAGTATATAGAGTGTAGTATGTGTCGGTGTAGTATGTGTCGGGTGTAGTATGTGCCGGGTGTAGTATGTGTCGGGTATAGTATACAGGGTGTAGTATGTGTCAGGTGTAGTATGTGTAGGGTGTAGTGTACAGAGTGTAGTATGTGTCGGGTGTAGTATTTGTTCGGTCTAGTATACAGGGTCTAGTATGTGTCGGGTGTAGTATACAGGGTGCAGTATACAGAGTGTAGTATGTGTCGGGTGTAGTATTTGTTGGGTGTAGTATACAGGGTCTAGTATGTGTCAGGTGTAGTATACAGGGTGTAGTATGTGTCTGTGTAGTATACAGGGTGTAGTATACAGGGTGTAGTATTTGTCAGATGTACTATACAGAGTGTAGTATGTGTCGGGTGGAGTATACAGGATGTAGTATGTGTCGGGTGTAGTATGTGTCGGGTGTAGTAGGTGTCGGGTGTAGTATGTGTTGGGTGGAGTATACAGGATGTTGTATGTGTCGGGTGTAGTTTGTGTCGGGTGTAGTTTACAGGATGTTGTATGTGTCGGGTGTAGTTTGTGTCGGGTGTAGTATGTGTCGGGTGTAGTATACAGGGTGTATTATGTGTCGGGTGTAGTATATAGGGTGTATTATGTGTCGGGTGTAGTATGTGTCGGGTGTAGTAGGTGATGGGTATAGTATACAGGGTGTATTATGTGTCGGGTGTAGTATATAGGGTGTATTATGTGTCGGGTGTAGTATGTGTCGGGTGTAGTAGGTGATGGGTATAGTATACAGGGTGTATTATGTGTCTGGTGTAGTGTACAGGGGGTATTATGTGTCGGGTGTAGTATATAGAGTGTAGTATGTGTCAGTTGTAGTATGTGTCGGGTGGAGTACACAGGATGTAGTATGTGTCGGGTGTAGTATACAGGGTGTAGTATGTGTCGGGTGTAGTATATAGAGTGTAGTATGTGTCGGGAGGAGTATACAGGATGTAGTATGTGTCGGGTGTCGTATGTGTCGGGTGGAGCACGTGTCGGGTGGCGTATGCAGGATGTAGTGTGTCGGGTGTAAAATGTGTCGGGTGTAGGACGTGTCGGGTGCAGGACGTGTCGGGTGCAGTACGTGTCGGGTGCAGTATGTGTGGGTTGGCGTATACAGGATGTAGTGTGACGGGTGTAGTATGTGTCGGGTGTAGTATGTGTCGGGTGGCGTATACAGGATATAGTGTGTCAGGTGTAGTATGTGTCGGGTGTAGTATGTGTCGGGAGTAGTATGTGTCGGGTGTAGGACGTGTCGGGTGTAGTATGTGTCGGGTGTATTATACAGGGAATAGTATGTGTCGGGTGTAGTATGTGTCGGGTGTAGTATACAAAGTGTAGTATGTGTCGGATGTAGTATTTGTTGGGTGTAGTATACAGGGTCTAGTATGTGTCAGGTGTAGTATACAGGGCGCAGTATACAGAGTGTAGTAAGTGTCGGGTGTAGTATTTGTCGGGTGTAGTATACAGGGTGTAATATACAGAGTAGAATGTGTCGGTTGTAGTATGTATTGGGCGTAGTATACAGAGTGTAGTATGTGTCGGGTTGAGTATACAGGATGTAGTATCTGTCGGGTGTAGTATCTGTCGGGTGTAGTATGTATCGGCTGTAGTATGTGTCGGGTGCAGTATGTGTCGGGTGTAGTATGTGTCGGGTGTAGTATGTGTCGGGTGTAGTATGTGTCGGGTGAAGTATGTGTCGGGTGTAGTATGTGTCGGGTGCAGTATGTGTCGGGTGTAGGATGTGTCGGGTGTAGTATGTGTCGGGTGCAGTATGTGTCGGGTGCAGTATGTGTCGGGTTGAGTATACAGGATGTAGTATGTGTCGGGTGTAGTATGTGTCGGGTGCAGTATGTGTCGGGTGTAGGATGTGTCGGGTGTAGTATGTGTCGGGTGTAGTATGTGTCGGGTGTAGTATGTGTCGGGTTGAGTATACAGGATGTAGTATGTGTCGGGTGTAGTATCTGTCGGGTGTAGTATGTATCGGCTGTAGTATGTGTCGGGTGTAGTATGTGTCGGGTGTAGTATGTGTCAGTTGTAGTATGTGTCTGGTGTAGTATGTGTCGGGTGTAGCATGTGTCGGGTGAAGTATACAGGATGTAGTATATGTCGGATGTAGTATGCCTGGCGTAGTATACAGACTGCAGTATGTGTCGGGTGTAGTATGTGTCGGGTGTAGTATATGTCGGGTGTAGTATTTGTTGGGTGTAGTATACAGGGTATATTATACAGGATGTAGTAAGTGTCGGGTGTAGTATGTGTCGGGTTTAGTATGTGTCGGGTGTAGTATGTGTCGGGTGTAATATGTGTCGGGTGTAGTATGTGTCGAGTGTAGTATGTGTCGGTGTAGTTTGTGTCGGGTGTAGTATGCGTCGGGTGTAGTATACAGGGTGTATTATGTGTCTGGTGTAGTATACAGGGTGTATTATGTGTCGGGTGTAGTATATAGAGTGTAGTATGTGTCGGTGTAGTATGTGTCGGGTGTAGTATGTGCCGGGTGTAGTATGTGTCGGGTGTAGTATACAGGGTGTAGTATGTGTCAGGTGTAGTATGTGTAGGGTGTAGTGTACAGAGTGTAGTATGTGTCGGGTGTAGTATTTGTTGGGTGTAGTATACAGGGTCTAGTATGTGTCGGGTGTAGTATACAGGGTGCAGTATACAGAGTGTAGTATGTGTCGGGTGTATTATTTGTCGGGTGTAGTATACAGGGTATATTATACTGAGTGTAGTATGTATCGGGTGTAGTATTTGTTGGGTGTAGTATACATGGTCTAGTATGTGTCAGGTGTAGTATACAGGGTGTAGTATACATAGTGTAGTATGTGTCGGTGTAGTATGTCTCGGGTGTAGTATGTGTCGGGTGGAGTATACAGGATGTAGTATGTGTCGGATGTAGCATGTGTCGGGTGTAGCATGTGTCGGGTGTAGTAGGTGTCGGGTGTAGTAGGTGTCGGGTGTAGCATGTGTCGGGTGTAGTATGTGTCGGGTGTAGTATGTGTCGGGTGTAGTATGTGTCGGGTGTAGTATGTGTCGGGTGTAGTATGTGTCGGGTGTAGTATGTGTCGGGTGAAGTATGTGTCGGGTGAAGTATGTGTTGGGTGGAGTATACAGGATGTAGTATGTGTCGGGTGTAGCATGTGTCGGGTGTAGTATACAGGGTGTATTATGTGTCGGGTGTAGTATGTGTCGGGTGTAGTATGTGTCGGGTGTAGTATGTGTCGGGTGTAGTAGGTGATGGGTGTAGTATACAGGGTGTATTATGTGTCTGGTGTAGTCTACATGGTGTATTATGTGTCGGGTGTAGTATATAGAGTGTAGTATGTGTCAGTTGTAGTATGTGTTGGGTGTAGTATGTGTCGGGTGTAGTATACAGGGTGTAGTATGTGTCGGGTGTAGTATACAGGGCGTAGTATGTGTCGGGTGTAGTATGTGTCGGGTGTAGTATACAGGGTGTAGTATGTGTCGGGTGTAGTATGTGTCGGGTGTAGTATATAGAGTGTAGTATGTGTCGGGTGTAGTATGTGTCGGGTGTAGTATGTGACGGGTGTAGTATGTGTCGGGTGTAGTATGTGTCGGGTGTAGTATGTGTCGGGTGTAGTATACAGGGTGTAGTATGTGTCGGGTGTCGTATGTGTCGGGTGGAGCACGTGTCGGGTGGTGTATGCAGGATGTAGTGTGTCGGGTGTAAAATGTGTCGGGTGTAGTATGTGTCGGTGTACTATATGTCGGGAGTAGTATGTGTCGGGTGTAGTATGTGTCGGGTGTAGTATGTGTCGGGTGTAGTATACAGGGTGTAGTATGTGTCGGGTGTCGTATGTGTCGGGTGGAGCACGTGTCGGGTGGTGTATGCAGGATGTAGTGTGTCGGGTGTAAAATGTGTCGGGTGTAGTATGTGTCGGTGTACTATATGTCGGGAGTAGTATGTGTCGGGTGTAGGACGTGTCGGGTGTAGGACGTGTCGGGTGTAGGACGTGTCGGGTGTAGGACGTGTCGGGTGTAGGACGTGTCGGGTGCAGTACGTGTCGGGTGCAGTACGTGTCGGGTGCAGTACGTGTCGGGTGCAGTACGTGTCGGGTGCAGTACGTGTCGGGTGCAGTACGTGTCGGGTGCAGTACGTGTCGGGTGTAGTATGTGTCGGGTGTAGTATGTGTCGGGTGCAGTACGTGTCAGGTGCAGTACGTGTCGGGTGCAGTATGTGTCGGGTGTAGTATGTGTCGGGTGGCGTATACAGGATGTAGTGTGTCGGGTGTAGTATGTGTCGGGTGTAGTATGTGTCGGGTGTAGTATGTGTCGGTTATAGCATACAGGGTGTATTATGTGTCTGGTGTAGTATATAGAGTGTAGTATGTGTCGGGTGTAGTATGTGTCGGGTGTAGTATGTGTCGGGTGTAGTATACAGGGTGTATTATGTATCGGGTATAGTATGTGTCGGTGTAGTATACAGGGTGTAGTATGTGACGGGTGTAGTATGTGTCGGTGTAGTATGTGTCTGGTGTAGTATGTGTCTGGTGTAGTATACAGGGTGTAGTATGTGTCGGGTGTAGTATATAGAGTGTAGTATGTGTCGGGTGTAGTATATAGAGTGTAGTATGTGTCGGGAGGAGTATACAGGATGTAGTATGTGTCGGGTGGAGAATGTGTCGGGTGGAGAATGTGTCGGGAGGAGCTTGTGTCGGGTGTAGCATGTGTCGGGTGTAGCATGTGTCGGTGTCAGGTGCAGTGTCGGGTGCAGTGTTAGGTCTAAAATGTGTCGTGTTGAGTGCAGTGTCAGGAGCAGGGTCGGGTGTAACATGTGTCGGTGTCGGGTGCAGTGTCGGGTGTAGCATGTGTCGTGTCGGGTGCAGTGTCGGGAGCAGTGTCGGGCGTAGCATGTGTCGGGCATAGCATGTGTCGGGTGCAAGGTCGGGTGTAGCATGTGTCGGGTGTAGCATGTGTCGGGTGTAGCATGTGTCGGGTGTAGCATGTGTCGGGTGTAGCATGTGTCGGGTGTAGCATGTGTCGGGTGTAGTATGTGTCGGGTGTAGCATGTGTCGGGTGTAGCATGTGTCGGGTGTAGCATGTGTCGGGTGTAGTATGTGTCGGGTGAAGTATACAGGATGTAGTATATGTCGGATGTAATATGCCGGGTGTAGTATACAGTATGTGTCGGGTGTAATATATGTCGGGTGCAGTATACAGGGTGTAGTATATGTCGGATGTAGTATGTGTCGGGTGTAGTATGTGTCGGGTGTAGTAGGTGATGGGTGTAGTATACAGTGTGTATTATGTGTCTGGTGTAGTGTACAGGGGGTATTATGTGTCGGGTGTAGTATATAGAGTGTAGTATGTGTCAGTTGTAGTATGTGTCGGGTGGAGTACACAGGATGTAGTATGTGTCGGGTGGAGAATGTGTCGGGTGGAGAATGTGTCGGGTGTAGCATGTGTCGGTGTCAGGTGCAGTGTCGGGTGCAGTGTTAGGTGTAAAATGTGTCGTGTTGAGTGCAGTGTCAGGAGCAGGGTCGGGTGTAACATGTGTCGGTGTCGGGTGCAGTGTCGGGTGTAGCATGTGTCGTGTCGGGTGCAGTGTCGGGAGCAGTGTCGGGCATAGCATGTGTCGGGTGCAAGGTCGGGTGTAGCATGTGTCGGGTGTAGCATGTGTCGGGTGTAGCATGTGTCGGGTGTAGCATGTGTCGGGTGTAGCATGTGTCGGGTGTAGCATGTGTCGGGTGTAGTATGTGTCGGGTGTAGCATGTGTCAGGTGTAGCATGTGTCGGGTGTAGTATGTGTCGGGTGAAGTATACAGGATGTAGTATATGTCGGATGTAATATGCCGGGCGTAGTATACAGAGTGCAGTATGTGTCAGGTGTAGTATGTGTCGGGTGTAGTATGTGTCGGGTGTAATATATGTCGGGTGCAGTATACAGGGTGTAGTATATGTCGGATGTAGTATGTGTCGGGTGTAGTATGTGTCGGGTGTAGTAGGTGATGGGTATAGTATACAGGGTGTATTATGTGTCTGGTGTAGTATATAGAGTGTAGTATGTGTCAGTTGTAGTATGTGTCGGGTGGAATACACAGGATGTAGTATGTGTCGGGTGTAGTATACAGGGTGTAGTATGTGTCGGGTGTAGTATATAGAGTGTAGTATGTGTCGGGAGGAGTATACAGGATGTAGTATGTGTCGGGAGGAGTATACAGGATGTAGTGTGTCGGGTGTAAAATGTGTCGGGTGTAGTATGTGTAGGTGTAGTATGTGTCGGGTGTAGGACATGTCGGGTGTAGGACGTGTCGGGTGTAGGACGTGTCGGGAGTAGGACGTGTCGGGTGCAGGACGTGTCGGGTGCAGTATATGTCGGGTGGCGTATACAGGATGTAGTGTGACGGGTGTAGTATGTGTCGGGTGTAGTATGTGTCGGGTAGCGTATACAGGATATAGTGTGTCGGGTGTAGTATGTGTCGGTGTACTATATGTCGGGAGTAGTATGTGTCGGGTGTAGTATACAGGGTGTATTATACAGGGAAAAGTATGTGTCGGGTGTAGTATGTGTCGGTTGTAGTATACAGGGTCTAGTATGTGTCAGGTGTAGTATACAGGGCGCAGTATTCAGAGTGTAGTAAGTGTCGGGTGTAGTATTTGTCGGGTGTAGTATACAGGGTGTAATATACAGAGTAGAATGTGTCGGTTGTAGTATGTGTTGGGCGTAGTATACAGAGTTTAGTATGTGTCGGGTTGAGTATACAGGATGTAGTATCTGTCGGGTGCAGGATGTGTCGGGTGTAGTATGTGTCGGGTGTAGTATGTGTCGGGTGTAGTATGTGTCGGGTTGAGTATACAGGATGTAGTATGTGTCGGGTGTAGTATCTGTCGGGTGTAGTATGTATCGGCTGTAGTATGTGTCGGGTGTAGTATGTGTCGGGTGTAGTATGTGTCGGTTGTAGTATGTGTCGGGTGTAGTATGTGTCGGGTGTAGCATGTGTCGGGTGAAGTATACAGGATGTAGTATATGTCGGATGTAGTATGCCGGGCGTAGTATACAGAGTGCAGTATGTGTCGGGTGTAGTATGTGTCGGGTGTAGTATTTGTTGGGTGTAGTATACAGGGTATATTATACAGGATGTAGTAAGTGTCGGGTGTAGTATGTGTCGGGTGCAGTATGTGTCGGGTGTAGTATGTGTCGGGTGTAGTATGTGTCGGGTGTAGTATGTGTCGGGTGTAGTATGTGTCGGGTGTAGTAGGTGTCGGGTGTAGTATGTGTCGAGTGTAGTATGTGTCGGGTGTAGTATGCGTCGGGTGTAGTATGCGTCGGGTGTAGTATGCGTCGGGTGTAGTATGTGTCTGGTGTAGTATACAGGGTGTATTATGTGTCAGGTGTAGTATGTGTAGGGTGTAGTGTACAGAGTGTAGTATGTGTCACGTGTAGTATTTGTTGGGTGTAGTATACAGGGTCTAGTATGTGTCGGGTGTAGTATACAGGGTGTAGTATGTGTCGGGTGTAGTATGTGTCGGGTGTAGTATACAGGGTGCAGTATACAGAGTGTAGTATGTGTCGGGTGTATTATTTGTCGGGTGTAGTATACAGGGTATATTATACTGAGTGTAGTATGTATCGGGTGTAGTATTTGTTGGGTCTAGTATGTGTCAGGTGTAGTATACAGGATGTAGTATGTGTCGGATGTAACATGTGTCGGGTGTAGCATGTGTCGGGTGTAGTAGGTGTCGGGTGTAGTAGGTGTCGGGTGTAGCATGTGTCGGGTGTAGTAGGTGTCGGGTGTAGTAGGTGTCGGGTGTAGTAGGTGTCGGGTGTAGTAGGTGTCGGGTGTAGTAGGTGTCGGGTGTAGTATGTGTCGGGTGTAGTATGTGTCGGGTGTAGTATGTGTCGAGTGTAGTATGTGTCGGGTGTAGTAGGTGTCGGGTGTAGTAGGTGTCGGGTGTAGTATGTGTCGGGTGTAGTATGAGTCGGGTGTAGTATGTGTCGGGTGTAGTATGTGTCGGGTGCAGGATGTGTCGGGTGTAGTATGTGTCGGGTGTAGTATGTGTCGGGTGTAGTATGTGTTGGGTGGAGTATACAGGATGTAGTATGTGTCGGGTGTAGTATGTGTAGTTTGTGTCGGGTGTAGTATACAGGGTGTAGTATGTGTCGGGTGTAGTATATAGAGTGTAGTAAGTGTCGGGTGGAGTATACAGGATGTATTATGTGTCGGGTGTAGTATACAGGGTGTATTATGTGTCGGGTGTAGTATACAGGGTGTATTATGTGTCGGGTGTAGTATGTGTCGGGTGTAGTATGTGTCAGGTGTAGTATGTGTCGGGTGTAGTAGGTGATGGGTGTAGTATACAGGGTGTAGTATGTGTCTGGTGTAGTGTACAGGGTGTATTATGTGTCGGGTGTAGTATATAGAGTGTATGTGTCGGGTGCAGTGTCGGGTGTAGCATATGTCGTGTCGGGTGCAGTGTCGGGAGCAGTGTCGGGCGTAGCATGTGTCGGGTGCAAGGTCGGGTGTAGCATGTGTCGGGTGTAGCATGTGTAGGGTGTAGCATGTGTCGGGTGTAGCATGTGTCGGGTGTAGCATGGGTCGGGTGTAGCATGTGTAGGGTGAAGTATACATGATGTAGTATATGTCGGATGTAGTATGCCGGGCGTAGTATACAGAGTGCAGTATGTGTCGGGTGTAGTATGTGTCGGGTGTAATATATGTCGGGTGCAGTATACAGGGTATATTATACAGGATGTAGTATGTGTCGGGTGTAGTATGTGTCGGGTGTAGCATGTGTCGGGTGTAGCATGTGTCGGGTGTAGCATGTGTCGGGTGTAGCATGTGTCGGGTGTAGCATGTGTCGGGTGCAGTGTCGGGTGCTACACCCGACACATGCTACATGTGTCGGGTGCAGTGTCGGGTGTAGCATGTGTCGGGTGTAGTGTGTGTCTGGTGTAGTATGTGTCGGGTGTAGTATGTGTTGGGTGTAGTATGTGTCGGGTGTAGTATGTGTCTGGTGTAGTATGTGTCTGGTGTAGTATGTGTCGGGTGTAGTATGTGTCGGGTGGAGCATGTGTCGGGTGTAGCATGTGTCGGGTGTAGCATGTGTCGGGTGTAGCATGTGTCGGTGTCGGGTGCAGTGTCGGGAGCAGGGTCGGGTGTAACATGTGTCGTGTCGGGTGCAGTGTCGGGTGTAGCATGTGTCGGGTGTAGCATGTGTCGGGTGAAGTATGTGACGGGTGTAGTATGTGTCGGGTGTAGTATGTGTCGGGTGAAGTATGTGACGGGTGTAGTATGTGTCGGGTGTAGTATGTGTCGGGTGTAGTATGTGTCGGGTGTAGTATGTGTCGGGTGTAGTATGTGTCGGGTGTAGTATGTGTCGGGTGTAGTATACAGGGTATATTATACAGGATGTAGTATGTGTCGGGTGTAGCATGTGTCGGGTGTAGTATTTGTCGGGTGTAGTATGTGTCGGGTGTAGTATTTGTCGGGTGTAGTATACAGGGTATATTATACAGGATGTAGTATGTGTCGGGTGTAGCATGTGTCGGGTGTAGCATGTGTCGGGTGCAGTGTCGGGTCTAGTGTCAAGTGCAGTGTCGGGTGCAGTGTCGGGTGTAGCATGTGTCGGGTGCAGTGTCGGGTGTAGTGTCAAGTGCAGTGTCGGGTGCAGTGTCGGGTGTAGCATGTGACGGGTGCAGTGTCGGGTGTAGCATAAGTCGGGTGCAGTGTCGGGTGTAGTGTCGGGTGTAGCATGTGTCGGGTGCAGTGTCGGGTGTAGCATGTGTCGGGTAATGTCGGGTGAGGCATGTGTCGGGTGCTGTGTCGGGTGTAGCATGTGTCGGGTGTAGCATGTGTCGGGTGCAGTGTCGGGTGTAGCATGTGTCGGGTGTAGCATGTGTCGGGTGCATGTGTCGGGTGCATGTGTCGGGTGTAGCATGTGTCGGGTGTAGTGTCGGGTGCAGTGTCGGGTGTAGCATGTGTCGGGTGTAGTGTCGGGTGCAGTGTCGGGTGTAGCATGTGTCGGGTGTAGCATGTGTCGGGTGCAGTGTCGGGTGTAGCATGTGTCGGGTGCATGTGTCGGGTGTAGCATGTGTCGGGTGTAGCATGTGTCGGGTGCAGTGTCGGGTGTAGCATGAGTCGGGTGCATGTGTCGGGTGCAGCATGTGTCGGGTGCAGTGTCGGGTGTAGCATGTGTCGGGTGCAGTGTCGGGTGTAGCATGTGTCGGGTGCAGTGTCGGGTGCAGTGTCGGGTGCAGTGTCGGGTGCAGTGTCGGGTGTAGCATGTGTCGGGTGCATGTGTCGGGTGCAGTGTCGGGTGTAGCATGTGTCGGGTGTAGCATGTGTCGGGTGCAGTGTCGGGTGTAGCATGTGCCGGGTGTAGTGTCGGGTGCAGTGTCGGGTGTAGCATGTGTCGGGTGTAGCATGTGTCGGGTGTAGTGTCGGGTGCAGTGTCGGGTGTAGCATGTGTCGGGTGTAGCATGTGTCGGGTGCATGTGTCGGGTGCATGTGTCGGGTGTAGCATGTGTCGGGTGTAGTGTCGGGTGCAGTGTCGGGTGTAGCATGTGTCGGGTGTAGTGTCGGGTGCAGTGTCGGGTGTAGCATGTGTCGGGTGTAGCATGTGTCGGGTGCAGTGTCGGGTGTAGCATGTGTCGGTTGTAGCATGTGTCGGGTGCAGTGTCGGGTGTAGCATGTGTCGGGTTCAGTGTCGGGTGTAGCATGTGTCGGGTGCAGTGTCGGGTGCAGTGTCGGGTGTAGCATGTGTCGGGTGCAGTGTCGGGTGCAGTGTCGGGTGTAGCATGTGTCGGGTGCAGTGTCGGGTGTAGCATGTGTCGGGTGCAGTGTCGGGTGTAGCATGTGTCGGGTGTAGCATGTGTCGGGTGCAGTGTCGGGTGTAGCATGTGTCGGGTGTAGTGTCGGGTGCAGTGTCGGGTGTAGCATGTGTCGGGTGTAGTGTCGGGTGCAGTGTCGGGTGTAGCATGTGTCGGGTGTAGCATGTGTCGGGTGCATGTGTCGGGTGCATGTGTCGGGTGTAGCATGTGTCGGGTGCAGTGTCGGGTGCAGTGTCGGGTGTAGCATGTGTCGGGTGTAGTGTCGGGTGCAGTGTCGGGTGTAGCATGTGTCGGGTGTAGCATGTGTCGGGTGTAGCATGTGTCGGGTGCAGTGTCGGGTGCAGTGTCGGGTGTAGCATGTGTCGGGTGTAGTGTCGGGTGCAGTGTCGGGTGTAGCATGTGTCGGGTGTAGCATGTGTCGGGTGTAGCATGTGTCGGGTGCAGTGCCGGGTGTAGTGTCGGGTGTAGCATGTGTCGGGTGTAGTGTCGGGTGTAGTGTCGGGTGCAGTGTCGGGTGCAGTGTCGGGTGGTTGTACTGACCAGTTGCCGGAACTTGTAGGAAACTTCTTAACTTCCCCTGTGCAGGAGGCTCCGCCCGGCTTCGAGCTGCTTCCTCCCCGTTCCTCCCCCTCCCCCGGGCCGCGCTCTCCCCGGTTGATCCCCGCGCTTATAGAGCTGTAATATACATTATAATGTACAGCCCGTCCGTCATAATCATCAGGACTGCGGTCCCTAATATCTGGGGGTCCATCAAGAGCTCTCAAGTTCTGATCTATGAGGTTCTGGGTCTTTTATATTCCCTGCAGCGGTCCCTGGTATATACACCTGGCTCTCCAGGACTGTTATATATCCTCTGCAGCGGTCCCTGGTATATACACCTGGCTCTCCAGGACTGTTATATATCCTCTGCAGCGGTCCATGGTATATAAACCTGGCTCTCCAGGACTGTTATATATTCCCTGCAGCGGTCCCTGGTATATACACCTGGCTCTCCAGGACTGTTATATATTCCCTGCAGCGGTCCCTGGTATATACACCTGGCTCTCCAGGACTGTTATATATCTTCTGCAGTGGTCCCTGGTATATACACCTGGCTCTCCAGGACTGTTATATATCCTCTGCAGCGGTCTCTGGTATATACACCTGGCTCTCCAGGACTGTTATATATCCTCTGCAGCGGTCTCTGGTATATACACCTGGCTCTCCAGGACTGTTATATATCCTCTGCAGCGGTCCCTGGTATATACACCTGGCTCTCCAGGACTGTTATATATTCCCTGCAGCGGTCCCTGGTATATACACCTGGCTCTCCAGGACTGTTATATATCCTCTGCAGCGGTCTCTGGTATATACACCTGGCTCTCCAGGACTGTTATATATCCTCTGCAGCGGTCCCTGGTATATACACCTGGCTCTCCAGGACTGTTATATATCCTCTGCAGTGGTCCCTGGTATATACACCTGGCTCTCCAAGACTGTTATATATTCCCTGCAGCGGTCCCTGGTATATACACCTGGCTCTCCAGGACTGTTATATATTCCCTGCAGCGGTCCCTGGTATATACACCTGGCTCTCCAGGACTGTTATATATTCCCTGCAGCGGGCCCTGGTATATACACCTGGCTCTCCAGGACTGTTATATATCCTCTGCAGCGGTCCCTGGTATATACACCTGGCTCTCCAGGACTGTTATATATCCTCTGCAGCGGTCCATGGTATATACACCTGGCTCTCCAGGACTGTTATATATCCTCTGCAGCGGTCCATGGTATATAAACCTGGCTCTCCAGGACTGTTATATATTCCCTGCAGCGGTCCCTGGTATATACACCTGGCTCTCCAGGACTGTTATATATCCCCTGCAGCGGTCCCTGGTATATACACCTGGCTCTCCAGGACTGTTATATATTCCCTGCAGCGGTCCCTGGTATATACACCTGGCTCTCCAGGACTGTTATATATCTTCTGCAGTGGTCCCTGGTATATACACCTGGCTCTCCAGGACTGTTATATATCCCCTGCAGCGGTCCCTGGTATATACACCTGGCTCTCCAGGACTGTTATATATTCCCTGCAGCGGTCCCTGGTATATACACCTGGCTCTCCAGGACTGTTATATATCCTCTGCAGTGGTCCCTGGTATATACACCTGGCTCTCCAAGACTGTTATATATTCCCTGCAGCGGTCCCTGGTATATACACCTGGCTCTCCAGGACTGTTATATATCCCCTGCAGCGGTCCCTGGTATATACACCTGGCTCTCCAGGACTGTTATATGTCCTCTGCAGCGGTCCCTGGTATATACACCTGGCTCTCCAGGACTGTTATATATCCTCTGCAGCGGTCTCTGGTATATACACCTGGCTCTCCAGGACTGTTATATATCCTCTGCAGCGGTCCCTGGTATATACACCTGGCTCTCCAGAACTGTTATATATCCTCTGCAGCGGTCTCTGGTATATACACCTGGCTCTCCAGGACTGTTATATATCCTCTGCAGCGGTCCCTGGTATATACACCTGGCTCTCCAGGACTGTTATATATCCTCTGCAGCGGTCCCTGGTATATACACCTGGCTCTCCAGGACTGTTATATATTCCCTGCAGCGGTCCCTGGTATATACACCTGGCTCTCCAGGACTGTTATATATTCCCTGCAGCGGTCCCTGGTATATACACCTGGCTCTCCAGGACTGTTATATATCCTCTGCAGTGGTCCCTGGTATATACACCTGGCTCTCCAAGACTGTTATATATTCCCTGCAGCGGTCCCTGGTATATACACCTGGCTCTCCAGGACTGTTATATATTCCCTGCAGCGGTCCCTGGTATATACACCTGGCTCTCCAGGACTGTTATATATTCCCTGCAGTGGTCCCTGGTATATACACCTGGCTCTCCAGGACTGTTATATATTCCCTGCAGCGGTCCCTGGTATATACACTTGGCTCTCCAGGACTGTTACATATCCCCTGCAGCGGTCTCTGGTATATACACCTGGCTCTCCAGGACTGTTATATATTCCCTGCAGCGGTCCCTGGTATATACACCTGGCTCTCCAGGACTGTTATATATCCTCTGCAGCGGTCCCTGGTATATACACCTGGCTCTCCAGGACTGTTATCTATACTCTGCAGCGGTCCATGGTATATACACCTGGCTCTCCAGGACTGTTATATATCCTCTGCAGCGGTCCATGGTATATACACCTGGCTCTCCAGGACTGTTATATATCCTCTGCAGCGGTCCCTGGTATATACACCTGGCTCTCCAGGACTGTTATATATTCCCTGCAGCGGTCCCTGGTATATACACCTGGCTCTCCAGGACTGTTATATATCCTCTGCAGCGGTCCCTGGTATATACACCTGGCTCTCCAGGACTGTTATATATCCTCTGCAGCGGTCCCTGGTATATACACCTGGCTCTCCAGGACTGTTATATATTCCCTGCAGCGGTCCCTGGTATATACACCTGGCTCTCCAGGACTGTTATATATTCCCTGCAGCGGTCCCTGGTATATACACCTGGCTCTCCAGGACTGTTATATATCCTCTGCAGCGGTCCCTGGTATATACACCTGGCTCTCCAGGACTGTTATATATCCTCTGCAGCGGTCCCTGGTATATACACCTGGCTCTCCAGGACTGTTATATATTCCCTGCAGCGGTCCCTGGTATATACACCTGGCTCTCCAGGACTGTTATATATCCTCTGCAGCGGACCCTGGTATATACACCTGCCTCTCCAGGACTGTTATATATCCCCTGCAGCGGTCCCTGGTATATACACCTGGCACTCCAGGACTGTTATATATCCTCTGCAGCGGTCCCTGGTATATACACCTGGCTCTCCAGGACTGTTATATATCCTCTGCAGCTGTCCCTGGTATATACACCTGGCTCTCCAGGACTGTTATATATTCCCTGCAGCGGTCCCTGGTACATACACCTGGCTCTCCAGGACTGTTATATATCCTCTGCAGCAGTCCCTGGTATATACACCTGGCTCTCCAGGACTGTTATATATCCTCTGCAGCGGTCCCTGGTATATACACCTGGCTCTCCAGGACTGTTATATATCCTCTGCAGCGGTCCCTGGTATATACACCTGGCTCTCCAGGACTGTTATATATCCTCTGCAGCGGTTCCTGGTATATACACTTGGCTCTCCAGGACTGTTATATGTCCTCTGCAGCGGTCCCTGGTATATACACCTGGCTCTCCAGGACTGTTATATATCCTCTGCAGCGGTCCCTGGTATATACACCTGGCTCTCCAGGACTGTTATATATCCTCTGCAGCGGTCCCTGGTATATACACCTGGCTCTCCAGGACTGTTATATATCCTCTGCAGCGGTTCCTGGTATATACACTTGGCTCTCCAGGACTGTTATATATTCCCTGCAGCGGTCCCTGGTACATACACCTGGCTCTCCAGGACTGTTATATATCCTCTGCAGCAGTCCCTGGTATATACACCTGGCTCTCCAGGACTGTTATATATCCTCTGCAGCGGTCCCTGGTATATACACCTGGCTCTCCAGGACTGTTATATATTCCCTGCAGCGGTCCCTGGTATATACACCGGGCTCTCCAGGACTGTTATATATCCTCTGCAGCGGTCCCTGGTATATACACCTGGCTCTCCAGGACTGTTATATATCCTCTGCAGCGGTCCCTGGTATATACACCTGGCACTCCAGGACTGTTATATATTCCCTGCAACGGTCCCTGGTATATACACCTGGCTCTCCAGGACTGTTATATATCCTCTGCAGCGGTCCCTGGTATATACACCTGGCTCTCCAGGACTGTTATATATCCTCTGCAGCGGTCCCTGGTATATACACCTGGCACTCCAGGACTGTTATATATTCCCTGCAACGGTCCCTGGTATATACACCTGGCTCTCCAGGACTGTTATATATCCTCTGCAGCGGTCCCTGGTATATACACCTGGCTCTCCAGGACTGTTATATATTCCCTTCAGCAGTCCCTGGTATATACACCTGGCTCTCCAGGACTGTTATATATCCTCTGCAGCGGTCCCTGGTATATACACCTGGCTCTCCAGGACTGTTATATATCCTCTGCAGCGGACCCTGGTATATACACCTGCCTCTCCAGGACTGTTATATATCCTCTGCAGCGGTCCCTGGTATATACACCTGGCTCTCCAGGACTGTTATATATTCCCTGCAGCGGTCCCTGGTATATACACCGGGCTCTCCAGGACTGTTATATATCCTCTGCAGCGGTCCCTGGTATATACACCTGGCTCTCCAGGACTGTTATATATCCTCTGCAGCGGTCCCTGGTATATACACCTGGCACTCCAGGACTGTTATATATTCCCTGCAACGGTCCCTGGTATATACACCTGGCTCTCCAAGACTGTTATATATTCCCTGCAGCGGTCCCTGGTATATACACCTGGCTCTCCAGGACTGTTATATATTCCCTGCAGCGGTCCCTGGTATATACACCTGGCTCTCCAGGACTGTTATATATTCCCTGCAGCGGTCCCTGGTATATACACTTGGCTCTCCAGGACTGTTACATATCCCCTGCAGCGGTCTCTGGTATATACACCTGGCTCTCCAGGACTGTTATATATTCCCTGCAGCGGTCCCTGGTATATACACCTGGCTCTCCAGGACTGTTATATATCCTCTGCAGCGGTCCCTGGTATATACACCTGGCTCTCCAGGACTGTTATCTATACTCTGCAGCGGTCCATGGTATATACACCTGGCTCTCCAGGACTGTTATATATCCTCTGCAGCGGTCCATGGTATATACACCTGGCTCTCCAGGACTGTTATATATCCTCTGCAGCGGTCCCTGGTATATACACCTGGCTCTCCAGGACTGTTATATATTCCCTGCAGCGGTCCCTGGTATATACACCTGGCTCTCCTGGACTGTTATATATCCTCTGCAGCGGACCCTGGTATATACACCTGCCTCTCCAGGACTGTTATATATCCTCTGCAGCGGTCCCTGGTATATACACCTGGCTCTCCAGGACTGTTATATATTCCCTGCAGCGGTCCCTGGTATATACACCTGGCTCTCCAGGACTGTTATATATTCCCTGCAGCGGTCCCTGGTATATACACCTGGCTCTCCAGGACTGTTATATATCCTCTGCAGCGGTCCCTGGTATATACACCTGGCTCTCCAGGACTGTTATATATCCTCTGCAGCGGACCCTGGTATATACACCTGCCTCTCCAGGACTGTTATATATCCCCTGCAGCGGTCCCTGGTATATACACCTGGCTCTCCAGGACTGTTATATATCCTCTGCAACGGTCCCTGGTATATACACCTGCCTCTCCAGGACTGTTATATATCCCCTGCAGCGGTCCCTGGTATATACACCTGGCTCTCCAGGACTGTTATATATCCTCTGCAACGGTCCCTGGTATATACACCTGGCTCTCCAGGACTGTTATATATCCTCTGCAGCGGTCCCTGGTATATACACCTGGCTCTCCAGGACTGTTATATATCCTCTGCAGTGGTCCCTGGTATATACACCTGGCTCTCCAGGACAGTTATATATTCCCTGCAGCGGTCCCTGGTATATACACCTGGCTCTCCAGGACTGTTATATATCCTCTGCAGCGGTCCCTGGTATATACACCTGGCTCTCCAGGACTGTTATATATACTCTGCAGCGGTCCCTGGTATATACACCTGGCTCTCCAGGACTGTTATATATCCTCTGCAGCGGTCCCTGGTATATACACCTGGCTCTCCAGGACTGTTATATATCCTCTGTAGCGGTCCCTGGTATATACACCTGGCTCTCCTGGACTGTTATATATTCCCTGCAGCGGTCCCTGGTATATACACCTGGCTCTCCCGGACTGTTATATATCCCCTGCAGCGGTCCCTGGTATATACACCTGGCTCTCCAGGACTGTTATATATCCTCTGCAGCGGTCCCTGGTATATACACCTGGCTCTCCAGGACTGTTATATATCCTCTGCAGCGGTCCCTGGTATATACACCTGGCTCTCCAGGACTGTTATATATTCCCTGCAGCGGTCCCTGGTATATACACCTGGCTCTCCAGGACTGTTATATATTCCCTGCAGCGGTCCCTGGTATATACACCTGGCTCTCCAGGACTGTTATATATTCCCTGCAGCGGTCCCTGGTATATACACCTGGCTCTCCAGGACTGTTATATATCCTCTGCAGCGGTCCCTGGTATATACACCTGGCTCTCCAGGACTGTTATATATCCTCTGCAGCGGTCCCTGGTATATACACCTGGCTCTCCAGGACTGTTATATATTCCCTGCAGCGGGCCCTGGTATATACACCTGGCTCTCCAGGACTGTTATATATCCCCTGCAGCGGTCCCTGGTATATACACCTGGCTCTCCAGGACTGTTATATATTCCCTGCAGCGGTCCCTGGTATATACACCTGGCTCTCCAGGACTGTTATATATTCCCTGCAGCGGTCCCTGGTATATACACCTGGCTCTCCAGGACTGTTATATATCCTCTGCAGCGGTCCCTGGTATATACACCTGGCTCTCCAGGACTGTTATTTATCCTCTGCAGCGGGCCCTGGTATATACACCTGGCTCTCCAGGACTGTTATATATCCTCTGCAGCGGTCCCTGGTATATACACCTGGCTCTCCAGGACTGTTATATATTCCCTGCAGCGGTCCCTGGTATATACACCTGGCTCTCCAGGACTGTTATATATTCCCTGCAGCGGTCCCTGGTATATACACCTGGCTCTCCAGGACTGTTATATATCCTCTGCAGCGGTCCCTGGTATATACACCTGCCTCTCCAGGACTGTTATATATCCTCTGCAGCGGTCCCTGGTATATACACCTGGCTCTCCAGGACTGTTATATATCCTCTGCAGCGGTCCCTGGTATATACACCTGGCTCTCCAGTACTGTTATATATTCCCTGCAGCGGTCCCTGGTATATACACCTGGCTCTCCAGGAATGTTATATATCCCCTGCAGCGGTCCCTGGTATATACACCTGGCTCTCCAGGACTGTTATATATCCCCTGCAGCGGTCCCTGGTATATACACCTGGCTCTCCAGGACTGTTATATATTCCCTGCAGCGGTCCCTAGTATATACACCTGGCTCTCCAGGACTGTTATATATCCTCTGCAGCGGTCCCTGGTATATACACCTGGCTCTCCAGGACTGTTATATATTCCCTGCAGTGGTCCCTGGTATATACACCTGGCTCTCCAGGACTGTTATATATTCCCTGCAGCGGTCCCTGGTATATACACCTGGCTCTCCAGGACTGTTATATATTCCCTGCTGCTGTCCCTGGTATATACACCTGGCTCTCCAGGACTGTTATATATTCCCTGCAGCGGTCCCTGGTATATACACCTGGCTCTCCAGGACTGTTATATATCCTCTGCAGCGGTCCCTGGTATATACACCTGGCTCTCCAGGACTGTTATATATCCTCTGCAGCGGACCCTGGTATATACACCTGCCTCTCCAGGACTGTTATATATCCCCTGCAGCGGTCCCTGGTATATACACCTGGCTCTCCAGGACTGTTATATATCCTCTGCAGCGGTCCCTGGTATATACACCTGGCTCTCCAGGACTGTTACATATCCCCTGCAGCGGTCCCTGGTATATACACCTGGCTCTCCAGGACTGTTATATATCCTCTTCAGCGGTCCCTGGTATATACACCTGGCTCTCCAGGACTGTTATATATTCCCTGCAGCGGTCCCTGGTATATACACCTGGCTCTCCAGGACTGTAATATATCCTCTGCAGCGGTCCCTGGTATATACACCTGGCTCTCCAGAACTGTTATATATCCTCTGCAGCGGTCCCTGGTATATACACCTGGCTCTCCAGGACTGTTATATATTCCCTGCAGCGGTCTTTGGTATATACACCTGGCTCTCCAGGACTGTTATATATTCCCTGCAGTGGTCCCTGGTATATACACCTGGCTCTCCAGGACTGTTATATATTCCCTGCAGCGGTCTTTGGTATATACACCTGGCTCTCCAGGACTGTTATATATCCTCTGCAGCGGTCCCTGGTATATACACCTGGCTCTCCAGGACTGTTATATATTCCCTGCAGCGGTCCCTGGTATATACACCTGGCTCTCCAGGACTTTTATATATCCTCTGCAGCGGTCCCTGGTATATACACCTGGCTCTCCAGGACTGTTATATGTCCTCTGCAGCGGTCCCTGGTATATACACCTGGCTCTCCAGGACTGTTATATATCCCCTGCAGCGGGCCCTGGTATATACACCTGGCTCTCCAGGACTGTTATATATTCCCTGCAGCGGTCCCTGGTATATACACCTGGCTCTCCAGGACTGTTATATATTCCCTGCAGCGGGCCCTGGTATATACACCTGGCTCTCCAGGACTGTTATATATCCCCTGCAGCGGTCCCTGGTATATACACCTGGCTCTCCAGGACTGTTATATATCCTCTGCAGCGGTCCCTGGTATAATACACCTGGCTCTCCAGGACTGTTTTTATGTCCTCTGCAGCGGTCCCTGGTATATACACCTGGCTCTCCAGGACTGTTATATATCCCCTGCAGCGGGCCCTGGTATATACACCTGGCTCTCCAGGACTGTTATATATTCCCTGCAGCGGTCCCTGGTATATACACCTGGCTCTCCAGGACTGTTATATATTCCCTGCAGCGGTCCCTGGTATATACACCTGGCTCTCCAGGACTGTTATATATTCTCTGCAGCGGTCTCTGGTATATACACCTGGCTCTCCAGGACTGTTATATATTCCCTACAACGGGCCCTGGTATATACACCTGGCTCTCCAGGACTGTTATATATCCTCTGCAGCGGTCCCTGGTATATACACCTGGCTCTCCAGGACTGTTATATATTCCCTGCAGCGGTCCCTGGTATAGGACACCTGGCTCTCCAGGACTGTTATATATTCCCTGCAGCGGTCCCTGGTATATACACCTGGCTCTCCAGGACTGTTATATATTCCCTGCAGCGGTCCCTGGTATAGGACACCTGGCTCTCCAGGACTGTTATATATTCCCTGCAGCGGTCCCTGGTATATACACCTGGCTCTCCAGGACTGTTATATATCCTCTGCAGCGGTCCCTGGTATAGGACACCTGGCTCTCCAGGACTGTTATATATCCCCTGCAGCGGTCCCTGGTATATACACACTGGCTCTCCAGGACTGTTATATGTCCTCTGCAGCGGTCCCTGGTATATACACCTGGCTCTCCAGGACTGTTATATTTCCCCTGCTGCGGGCCCTGGTATATACACCTGTCTCTCCAGGACTGTTATATATTCCCTGCAGCGGTCCCTGGTATATACACCTGGCTCTCCAGGACTGTTATATATCCCCTGCTGCGGGCCCTGGTATATACACCTGTCTCTCCAGGACTGTTATATATTCCCTGCAGCGGTCCCTGGTATAGGACAGCTCTTCGTCTCACATTCCTGGAATTCACCTGCAGGACAGGATTTCAGCGTCTCGTCTTCCGCTCTCGGGTCCAATCCAAATAACAGGGAAGAATAATGGAAAAAACCCAAAGAAAAGAAGCGGGGGAGGGAGACGCGTCACTGGACACTGAGCAGTGACATCAGCACCTGTGAGAGGCGTCACCGGACACTGAGCAGTGACATCACACCTGTGAGACGCGTCACCAGACACTGAGCAGTGACATCACACCTGTGAGAGGCGTCACCGGACACTGAGCAGTGACATCAGCACCTGTGAGAGGCGTCACCGGACACTGAGCAGTGACATCACACCTGTGAGATGCGTCATCGGACACTGAGCAGTGACATCAGCACCTGTGAGAGGCGTCACCGGACACTGAGCAGTGACATCACACCTGTGAGAGGCGTCACCGGACACTGAGCAGTGACATCACACCTGTGAGACGCGTCACCGGACACTGAGCAGTGACATCAGCACCTGTGAGATGCGTCACCGGACACTGAGCAGTGACATCAGCACCTGTGAGAGGCGTCACCGGACACTGAGCAGTGACATCAGCACCTGTGAGAGGCGTCACCGGACACTGAGCAGTGACATCACACTGTGAGACGCAGCCGTACCCGTATACCCCACTTTGGTCAGGACTGAGGCATTTGGAGGATTCACATAAATGGTTAATAATCAATTCTTCCGTCTCATTTCTGGGGTACGCACTAAAAATAAACGATCAGAACCTACCCCAGATTAGAGGTCTGCCTTGTGTCACGAGGGGTTCATGGACCCACTGGGCGGTACCGTCTTGGCGATATGGCAGCTGGCCAACAGGGCGCAGGTCAGAGTCTATAGTTTATATAGGGTACCTGTGGCAGCTCGGACAGTAGCGAGGCAGGCTCGGCTGGGACTAGGCAGCAGGTAGACGTCAGGCGTGGAGAAGCAGGACCGGCGTGGTATACAGCACAACACGGCACTGGATCAGGATACAGGGACAGGGACCCCTGGGAGCAGGAAACACTAGGGGACCATTTGCAAGACAGACTTGGAATACGACAACGCTCAGGCGTGGGAGGATGAGGCTGGGACCTTCTTATAGCCCAGAGTGCTCTGGGAGCAATTAGCTCAATCTAAAACTTCGTGCGCTCTGGCTTCTTAAGTCTGGACTGAGCTCGTGAGTGCACCCTGGTGGTCACTGTGGAGCAGGACGGCCGTATGTGCAGACATCTGTGTAGTACAGTGTTGTGTAGTATGGAGTTGTGTAGTACAGTGTTGTGTAGTGTGGAGTTTTGTAGTACAGTGTTGTGTAGTATGGAGTTTTGGAGTACAGTGTTGTGTAGTGTGGAGTTCTATAGTACAGTGTTGTATAGTGTGGAGTTGTGTAGTACAGCGTTGTGTAGTGTGGAGTTGTGTAGTACAGTGTTGTGTAGTGTGGAGCTGTGTAGTACAGTGTTGTGTAGTGTGGAGCTGTGTAGTACAGTGTTGTGCAGTGTGGAGTTGTACAGTACAGTGTTGTGTTGTTTAGTGTGGAGTTGTATAGTACAGTGTTGTGTAGTGTGGAGCTGTGTAGTACAGTGTTGTGTAGTCTGGAGCTGTGTAGTACAGTGTTTTGTAGTGTGGAGTTAGGTAGTACATTGTTGTGTAGTGTGGAGTTGTGTAGTACAGTTTTGTGTAGTGTGGAGTTGTGTTGTGTAGTGTGGAGCTGTGTAGTACAGTGTTGTGTAGTGTGGAGCTGTGTAGTACAGTGTTGTGTAGTGTGGAGCTGTGTAGTACAGTGTTGTCTAGTGTGTAGTTGTGTAGTACAATGTTGTGGAGTTGTGTAGTACAGTGTTGTGTAGTGTGGAGTTGTGTTGTGTAGTGTGGAGCTGTGTAGTACAGTGTTGTGTAGTGTGGAGCTGTGTAGTACAGTGTTGTGTAGTGTGGAGTTTTGTAGTACAGTGTTGTGTAGTGTGGAGTTTTGTAGTACAGTGTTGTGTAGTGTGGAGTTCTATAGTACAGTGTTGTATAGTGTGGAGTTGTGTAGCACAGCGTTGTGTATTGTGGAGTTGTGTAGTACAGTGTTGTGTAGTGTGGAGTTGTGTAGTACAGTGTTGTGTAGTGTGGAGCTGTGTAGTACAGTGTTGTGCAGTGTGGAGTTGTGTAGTACAGTGTTGTGTAGTGTGGAGCTGTGTAGTACAGTGTTGTGGAGTTGTGTAGTACAGTGTTGTGTAGTGTGGAGCTGTGTAGTACAGTGTTGTGTAGTGTGGAGCTGTGTAGTACAGTGTTGGGTAGTGTGGAGTTGTGTAGTACAGTGTTGTGTGGTGCTGTGTAGAACAGTGTTGTGTAGTGTGGAGCTGTGTAGTACAGTGTTGTGTAGTGTGGAGCTGTGTAGTGTGGAGCTGTGTAGTACATGTTGTGTAGTGTGGAGCTGTGTTGTACAGTGTTGAGTGGTGTGGAGCTGTGTAGTACAGTGTTGTGTAGTGTGGAGTTGTGTATTATAGGGTTGTGTAGAGTGGAGCTATGTAGTACAGTGTTGTGTAGTGTGGAGCTGTGTAGTACAGTGTTGTTTAGTGTGGAGCTGTGTAGTACAGTGTTGTGTAGTGTGGAGTTGTGTAGTACAGTGTTGTGTAGTGTGGAGCTGTGTAGTACAGTGTTGTGGAGTTGTGTAGTACAGTGTTGTGTAGTGTGGAGCTGTGTAGTACAGTGTTGTGTAGTGTGG